>NW_020897727.1:3565489-3635489 GCF_003984885.1 Neopelma chrysocephalum
TCCCTGTAGGTGCCAGATAATGGTAGTTATGATGTGGAGAAAAATAGGTATAATAGAAGACTTGAACCTATTAAGATCTTGATCATCTTATTCTTGAAACTTTGCTTAAACTCTAAATCACTTATTAACAAGGCATTTTTGTGTTTTATATAGAAGATATAAATCAGTTTATCATCCTGGAAAACACCAATGTGAATTTTGCAGTGCAATTGGTGATGAGATGCAGGTCTATATTGGTATGGTAGGGACCTCAGTGAGTGGGAAGAATAGGCTACAGCCTGCAGGTCCTCCCTAAACTCTGCCCAGGGTGTCTGATCTGAAATCTTTTCCCTCAGGTCTTGTGCGTGAGGGGAGGAGAGTGTGTGTGTGCAGGGAGTGCTGGAACTGAAACACAGAGTACAGGTGATGGAGAGGTTTTGTATGTGCAGATACAGCTTTACCAGTCGGACAGCTCCGTAACCATGGCCATCCAATGGCTCTGCTGTACTTGTCAATCTCCATGGAAGTTCAGGGTTTTCTAAAGAAAAGACCAAACCATTTCCAATGGTGCCAGAGTGGGTGACAGAGAGATTGCAGTTTAAAGCCACATGATTAAAAATAAGTTTCTTTAAAGCCCTGAATTCTGTTTATAAAAATAGATGGTGAACATACGGTACAACATAAAAATCCATGTGGTCCTGCAAAAAAAAAAGAAAAAAAGTCAGAAAGCACTTTAGCCTAAACCAGATGTGCAAAAGAGAGCTCCTAAACGTATTTTGTATTTTTTATTTGTGTGTATGTGTTTGTGTATGTGGGAGATATTTTTGGTTCCTGCTAGGCTTCTTTGCAGCAAAGCCCCTTTCTAGAATTTACTTTCCTTTATTAGAGTTGCAGCTCGGCTTTGTGTGGGCCTCTGGGGGTTTTGGCCAGCCGTTGGCAATTTCTCTCAGACACCCAATTACCCCTGACGTCAATGCCGTCTCTCCCATCTCCCTTGGGTGCCCACATTTTTTCCTTTGTAACACTAATAGCTGACTAGCTAAGTGCCTGTTATTTCCTTGGCAGAAGATTTGATTGTGTTTTGGGCCGGATACTAAATCCAAAAACTATGTAAAAATGTCAATAGGTGAGTGCACATTGATTTCGGTTAGTCACAGTGATATTTGAGCCCCTTTGGGGGCTCTGTCTGGGGAAGTATTTTACAAGAAAGATAATATAACAGAAAATTACTGGAGCTGCACAGGTCTCTGGTGGATTTCTTAGGGGCCTGCTAAGTTTCTGTAGAATCAACAAATGCTTTATTAATCTAAATTTGCGGTTTTGTTCCTGCCTCTCTTCAGACGGCTCGGGCTCGCTTGGAGGAGGCTCGGCGGGAGCGGGGCGGCCGGCGGCAGAGCCCTGCCCGGCCGGGGGGCGGCGGGGAGGCCGGGGGCGGCCGCGGGCCCCCTCCCCGCCCGGCGGAGGGCTGCGGCGGCAGATAACGCGGGGGACGGAGGGGGTCCCTGCCAGCTGTGCGGGGCCGGCGCTGACTGGGAGCGGCTGATAAGGAGCCCCGCGCGGGAGCCAGGCGGCAGCGCCGCTCCGCCAGCGCGCTGCGACTGGCAAAGAAAGTTAAACACAACTGGTCCGGGGGGCGGGAGGGAGGGCTGCGCTGGAAGATAATGGTAATTGATTGAATCAAAGTCGCAGAGCAGCCCTTGTTTTTTTTTTTTCTTTTTTTTTTTTTTTCCTTCGCAATTAATTTTTTTTTCTAATTTTCAGGCCGAAAGTATCCGAAGAGCTCAGGTTGCGCCGAGCACATGCTGCACTAAAAGATAATAAGCACATGCCCTCTTCAGCTTTTTGGGGGAAATTCAGGCCAAGAAAAGGCACAATTAAGTAAAATGCAGGCCCCTCAAAGTTAGAATCATGCCGCTCCAGGCTCAGCGGAGCGTGCTTTTGAGGACAAGGAAAATCAATGGCTTTGTCAGGTCGCCGGGCTGTGTGCTTGCAGGCTAGCAGGACAAGCAGTCAATTTTGCCCTCAAAGCCAGAGGATAGTGACACCAGAGAAGGGGATTGTCTGGGGACTCTGGTGCATGGTGTCCACGCATTGGGTGTTTCTGCAGCTCTTCCTCCTCTCCTGCTTCCCACCACAACCCCATACCCCATAGCACAAGATGTCTGCACAGCAAAACAGAGATTTGTGTCATTTGTATTTTTGTACAGTTACTTTCCAGGTTTATTTTAGCCAATTTGGCTCTTTTTTGTTAGCAACTAGTCAGCTAGAAATTTTTCTTCACTTTTTAAGGGGATTCCCCCAATATAATGTTCAGGAGCAGCAGTAGTTTGTGTGCTTTGAGTAAATAAAACCTTTTAGTCTTTGGCAACTGCATCTGCAAGCAGTAAAATCTTATGTCAGCACAGCATGTAGAGTGCAGGATACCTAATAACTAGTAAACCATTAAAAAAAGTCTTCTGCTTGATCAGACAGGGTGCTTAATGTATAGTGCTGTATCTTGCCTAGCAGGTAATTAGTATTGAGGGGGGAAAAGCCTCCCCTGTGGACCATGACACCATAGACCTAAACTGGCATTTTTTCACACATTAGAGTTTTCTTTCTTCAGTGGAGGACATTTCCTTGCTCGTTTTAAAAATCATTCTCTAAGAATTAACAGACTCTATTAGGGTATTGTATATCTTAAATGAACCTTGCAGGCTCTAACAGTGTATTCTTCTTCCCATATAGCCACTGTATAGGGTGGGTAGGAAAGCAGTCTTGTAGTGCCGGGGGACTAAAGATCAAATGTTGGGTAGGAAAAAAACCTCCGACCCTAACCTGGGAAATAAGAGTTAAGCAGGGGCTATGGCAACCCACATTTGCATAAAAAGTTGATTTTATTGGTTCCCATCCTGGAACAAGGGTATGTATGTATGGGCTGGTGAAATGAATGAGCCTTATTGGGGTAAGACACTGTGGTTTATCTTATCATGAAGAAGCTGGGATTTTCACTGGAGCTCTGTTATGTCTTCCTTGGAATGGCAGTAGATTTCTTTGTGTGTGGGCCAGAGTTCATAGGATTTCTTCTCAACTCCTGAAGCAGGGTAGCATTTGCTGGCTGTACAGGTGGGAGCAGGGTATCCTGAAGCCCCGACTGTTGGTGCTGTGAATCACAGCCGATACCCTGTCAAACAGACTAATGGGTCTCCTCTGCTGAAAGAGCTGGTAATCTGCCTTGTCATGACCATTGGTTATGAAAGGGGCAAGTCAGCTGTGAAGAAAGATGACTTTCTTGAAGGTACCATGTAAAAACTTTGGCCTAATGCCAACATAGCTATTGCTGATCGACTTTGGCGGGGACATGGTTCAGATTAGAGAGTCCTTGTGTGGAAAGAAGAATTTTTTTTCTTTCTCCTTATAGGCTTGAGAGCCTACTGGGTTAATGCTGCCAACCTCCCCTCTGTGACATTTCAGGTTCCAGTATAATTAAACCCACAAATGTAATGAGCTCTGGTCTCCTTGGCCACTGCAGTATAACTAACAGGGTGACACTGTCCTTCTCTACCTTAAATACAGCTGATGAACTGCCCCTGGGCAGTCAGATGTCTTTAGACTACAGCAGTGTTTGGTAGCACCCCTTTCATCCTCCTCCGACCTTTCCCAGCCTGGCCAAGCTGCCTCATCCTGTTGGCCTCAGAAGTGCTGACAGCGATGTGGAAAACAAGTGCTGAAACAAAAACACTGTGAGGTCATTTGTACAGATAAAAGTGAGTAAAATTCACGGAGATAAGGTGCACCCACACAGTGCGTGCCTACCTCTGTACTAAGGCACGTTGCTGACAGCAGGGCTGCTGCCAGGGCTGTGCCGTGGGAGGCAGAGCCACTGCTGCTGGCACTGAACACCCACTGGGCCAAGCCGACAGCCCTGCCTGGGAGGGCTGTGGGGAAAGGACAAAATCTGCTTCTCCTGGAAACACTTAACAAATGACTCCCATGCTAAGGGGCGATGCTGAGTTTTTGGGGTGTGGGCCAGTCTGTAGGGCACTGGCAGCTGGCAGTCACAGGCAGCTGGAGGAAATGGCCTCTCATGAACAAACTCCTGAAATTAAAGGGGGCAGGTTTTAACTTAAAACTGAAACAAAAAGCACACTGGCCACACTCTCCCGGGTCGAGGCACGTTGGTGACTGTAGGTTTTCCTGTGTTGTGTCACCGCCACTGCGGGTGCCGGGTGTGTGAGGCCCAGGCAGCCACAGCAGAGCCGCCACGGCAGGACGGACACTCTGCGCTCCCCACGCTGAGGTGGGACCTGTTCTCCTGACCCACACGTGTGTCTGTGGGGTGGAGAGGGGCCAGGGGCTGCAGTGGGTGGGATGGTATGTGGGGAAAGGGATGGCGAGGGCGTAGGCAGGGGTAGGTGGAGGAAGTTGTGGGAAGCAGGGAGGCAGCAGGCGCCGTGTGGGGGGCACAGCGGGGACAGCACCTCTGAGGAAGGAGGGAGGCTGTGGCCACCAGGCCAGCCAGCAAATACTGGGGCAAGTATTGGTGCAAGGCAGCTGCAGGGGCTGCTCCTTGTCCCTGTCCTTGTCTACCCCATGTCTGGCAGCACCGTGGGGTCTGTGCTTGGGGTGCCCGTGGGCAGCTGCCCACCGATGGGGCTGCCTACCCAAGCTGGGGCAGAGGCAGGAGGTTTTACTCAGCTCAGGGAGCTGCAGGTGGCACCTGCCCTGGGCTTGTGCTTTCCTCCTTCCTGCAAAGGGGTGATTTTCATCAGCTGGGCTGGAGACAGGGGGAATTGCACTAACTCGGAGCAGGTGCCCTGGGCAGCCTCCTGAGGGGTTGTTCCTCCCCAGCCTCGGCAGCACAGGCTCACCCTCACCTGTCTGACTGTGCTCACTCGGGGTGCGCACACAGCAGGGAGGGGATCCTGCCCTGCCACTCTGGCTGTCCCTGGGGCTGTGGTGGCACCTCTGCTGAAGTTCCCTGAAGCAAAAGTAAGCTGTGAACCACAGACCACCAATGAAAAGTGATTTAGGTAAGGACATCAATGTGGCATCTTTCTCTTGAGCTTCAAGTGGAGCATCAGCTGATGAACAAAGTCTTAAGGTTTGTTTAAAAAGTGACTTTTATCTGTATTCCTTTGCCTTTCCCAGAGCAAGCTCAAAAGGCACGCTGTTGGATAGTGCATAAAGGAGGACAACTGTATGTTAAGATACCTGAAAGATACCTTCCCAGTAGTTCACTGGGAAACAGGCTTTTACACTTGTTTTGCCACATCCTAGCTTTTAAATGTACAGTAGGATATAGACAACATACTAGGGGAAAAGCTGGGCAAATTCCCGGAGCAATAGAGGTAGGAGAGTAATAACAGGGTAGTAGCTGCTTGGGAGGTGGCAATGGATGTAGGGGAAATACCAGTGTGGGAGGGAGCAGAAAAGGAAAGAATGTAGAGGGAAATATCACCAAAACGATTTCTGTCCCTTTGGTAAGAACTTGGGACATTTATGAGTGAAGCAACTCCTGCTTTTCCTGGGATGTTTCCTCTTCCCTGCATTTTTACAGGCTTGTGTGGCCTTGCAACCCTCTGCAAGGTCCTTGCAGGTCCTCTTCCATTCCTGGATGTGGGTTACCCCTATTACCAAAGTGTCATTAAGGTATAGCATGGTCTTCAGGTGATTACTCTGACACTAAGGTTGCTTTTGCCATATAATTTGCAGAGTTTCACTCAAGTCACAGCCAGAACATTGCATCTGCCCCAGAGAATAAGAAAATTCACTAGGTTGTTTTAAGTTGGTGCTGTGGAAGCATGCAGGAATATATCCAAGGTAAAGGGAAATGGTCAGATTGGCTGCAGAGTTCATCAGCTTTTTAGTTGTATTAGGAATCTCACATGAGTCTTTAAAAATGTTTTAGAATTGAAAAGCTTTAAGGTTTTTTTGCACAACTCATTGCACAAAAATGATCAATATGAGTATGTATCTCATACAGGATAAGAGGGCAAGGATAAGGCATCAGTTACTTTAGGTTTGAGCTGTGTGTACATGAGTAACGTAAGTACTGCACTCGAGCACACTATCACAGAAATGGACATGGGAACCAAATGTCCTGGTTCTAGGAAGCTTGGCCAGGTAGTATCTCCTCTACCCAGTGAGAGATGGGCTTCCAGGAGCTAATCTGTTATAGTCATTTTTCTTATAAAGTATCCTAAAAAAAATAGTGATTATATTTTCTTCAATATGCCTGGTGACTTTCTTGTGGTAGCAACAAAATGACTTTGAGAAACAAGTTTATATGGAGGTGATCTCCATGTGTCCTTTCCAGATTAAATTACTCTGCAATTGATCCTTCTCAGAAAACAGAAATCTGTAGCAGGATGTGAAGCTTGAGTTTTGTTTCTGGTGCAGGTTGAAAGGGCTTAATGAGCAGTGCTTTGTTCTAGCAAAGTTAAATGAGAATTAACCAGGTGATGGACTTCCACAGTCAAAATCAGAATTCCACAGTCCCAACAGCAAGTGTTGCTTGTATTCCTGGGTAAATCACTCAGTTAGCTCTGCAAGATGCCCTTCTTTTGAGTTAGAGACCACTTTAGGACTTCCCTCCCTTTGCAGCAATACTCTTGGGTTTCCAGAAAGTGAGACAGGAAAAGGCACACATGCTCCAAGTGACGGCAGCTTGAGCTCATTACTTTTGATTTTTAGATACACTAGCATTGTCTCAACAGCCTGTTTTCATATTTATGGTCTTTCCAGACTACTTATCTAGGGGAAAAGTGTGCTTTTCATGCATGTTTAGCCTGCTCCAGTTATGTATGATAGCCCAGACAAAGCACACCATGGCTTGGGCAGCCCCAGCATCTACTCTGAAAGATGCAAAGGCAAGACACCAAGTGGAGGTAGCCCTCCCGTGCTACCTTCTGGTGGCCCTGTTTGGTGATCCCACTGTCTTCCTAAGGTCCTTTGAACAAATTCATGAAAAATAGCTGAACTATTAGAAAATTAGTCTCTCCCATGAATGAGCATGTTAGCATTTTTGTAGTGAGATAAAAAAATTGGTCTTATTCGGCACCATCCCTATTAATTTGCACTCCTTCTTGTTAATTCACCTTGGAGTATTTTGGAAGATTTCTCAGCATCTACCAGTGCATTTTGTGGGACAGTCTATGGAAAGGACAGAACATTTGCTGAAGAGCCTTTACTGTATTTTCCCATTAGAATTTCCTACTCAGTGCTGAGGTTTCAAGAGGCTTTGAGTGAGATGGTTGAGCCCCCTTTTGAACCCATCATGGATTTTTCTTTGTCTTTTATTTCCTTTAAAGTTTATTTCTTTCCTTATGGTGACCACCTTTTGCCAAATGAGTAAGGCACTCCAGTTCTTCCTGCCTTTTGCCCCGTTTACCACCTTCCAAAAAGACTGCTGTGGCTGGATGACTGCATCTCAGATTTTCCCTGGAGTGATCTCTGATTTCTTTTCAATCAGTTCATTTAATTGACCATGTTTATTTCCCTAGCCCCTGTGGCTCCCTGAGTGCAGCTATTCGTCAGAAGCTGGATGTTAAGCATCCTTTTCATGTTTTACCTGGAGACTTTCTTAAACCATCTCATCTGTTCTTGGCATTTGGGGCTAAGCCCAAAAGGGAAGCTCTCTCAATCAAAAGGCTATCTAAATGGATAATGTGGTACTTTGAGATGTGTAACAAGGAGGCAAATGTCCCAGTCCCACTGCTCCCATGCTTATCCCACCAGAGCCACAGTAGCTTTGAAGGCTTGCTTGGGCAAGGTTCCCAACGCGGATGTTTGCAAGACAGCTAACTGGAACTTGGTACACGTACCTAGCATACTGCTTAGATGTAGAGCCTAGGCATGATGCCCACTTTGGAAAGCAGCTTTGTAGTCTATATTTGCTTAATTTAGTCCTCAGCTGTCCTTCTGAGAATGGCATGTTAGTGGCCAAGAGCAGGAAACGATGGAGGCAACTTTCATCAGAAAGAAGAAGTAACTTGGCACTCACTGGAGTTTGGAGGCTAAATTGCCTCTTAAAAGATCATCCTTACTGCTTGTCTAAGGAGTTTCCAAGCTGTAAATAGGATGGGAAGAAGGATGCCTTTGTGTCCTGTGTTCTCCTTTTCTAGATGTTGTCTTGGTGACATTAGCTTCTGTCTTCAAAGTCTATAAAATTCTGTTTGAATGCTTTTCATGCTCTAGTTTGGCATACAGTATAAATCCAAGCAAACTGACCTGAGACAGGAATGCATTTTCCTCTTCAGTGAACTTCTGTCTGTGTCCCCTTCTAGTATCTATATTAGCAAACACAATTTCTTGGGAACATCCCAGAGCTTTTCTCATCCAGAGTATTTTTAAAAGTGTTATTTCCTAGAAAGTTTGGTCAGCTTCTTGCACATGAATTTTTAAATCCCTGTTCTATTATTTCCTTATGACACTTATTTTTATACTGTCTTTTTAAAAATAAACACTGGGGGTTGGACTAGATGATCTCCAGAGGTCCCTTCCAACCCTTGCTATTTTGTGATTCTGTGAAACATAAGTCAGGAGTAATTAGACAGAAACGCACCACATTTGAAGCATAAATAGAAGGAAGTAAATACTACAATGTGTCACTCCAGTCAGTGGTCAAATATCCAAATTTTAATCTTGATGGCTGAGTTAGAAAAAAAGACATCCTTTTAAATAACTTGACATTCCCTTAATGATTCATGAAAGGTAAATCTGAACACTTGGCTTCCTTGAAATAATACAGCTAGTTTAAATTTTTATTATTTTTAAGTCTGCAGCCAGCACGCTGGAGTAAGTTATTTGCAGTGTATTTTTAAAGTCCATATTGAAATATTAGCCATAACTGTCTGTTGTGTATAAAAAGGGGGGGTATGTTTGAAGTTTAATCATGCTTCTACTTATGCTCAGTCCCAGAGAAATCCTTTTTTCTGCTGCTGAGCTCAAACAGCTAGTAGCCAGGTTTGATCTGCTGCCCCATGGAGCAGTGCCCTATGTGAATTTGAAGTTTTCTCAACCCAGGAGGCCTGCAAATAAAGACTAGCCTCAGGTAGCCAGATCTCTCCTTCCCAAAGCAGCTCCTGGGGCGCTGCCTGGAGCAGTCCTCCTGAAATTGTTACAGGCAATTGCTATAGACCATCTCCACTACTGCCCCTCTTACCCCTCCTTCTCTCCTCCCTCCTGGCATAAGGGAGGAGTTTTGGAGTCCAGGAGTCCTATTTGACTTTAATAAAATGAAAAAAAATAAAAAAAATAAAAAGCAGAGCAGTTTGTAGGGAACTGGCACAGACTGTGGAAACAGGAGCCACAGCAAGACAAAACCCAGTGGCCTTCAAAACTTTTTTCCCTTCTTTCTCACCACATGACTTGGAGGATGTGGACAGTAATTAAAGGACCCCCTAGCTCCTCATTTTCTGTGCCTGGTCCTTTGATCTGGTTCGTGTCGGGTAGCTATTTTCATTGTTCCTGTCTTTTCTTTTATTCTCACCCAGCCCCTTTGATGTGAGCAATGATGATCTTTAATTCCAAAATAGGAGATGGGCAGGATAGCAGTACTGGCCTTATATAATGCATCTTTCACATCTTATTTTTAAACTTGAGCATAATAGGTGTAAGTCAGAGCCTGGGGAGCATTAACCCTTTCCACGCAGGGGAACTGCCGAGGAGGTTAAGAGCCTATCACTTTTGGTAACGTCAGTCAGGTTAATCTGTAGATGCCTACAGATGCATTTGTGAAAAAGATTATTGTTGTTATTATTATTAATATTATTATCATTATTGTTATTGTTATTTTCCTGCAAATATGATGGATCTTGAAATATAATCTGGAGGGAGTTTGTCCTAATTGTTCCCATGTGGGAAAAATGTGCTGAGAAAGAACAGTAAAGCTAATGCAGTTATTCTGACTGGCTTCACTTGGCAGCACAGTGGGAGTGAAGCATACTGTTTATTAGTGTATGTTAATAAACTATAAGGGACAAGCTGCAGGTGGTGGTTTATAAACTGTTAGCTCAGGTAGGATAGATGACAATATGGAGGTTATTAGCAGGAGAGAAGGGCTGGAGGTCTTATTGTCTTGAAATCACAGAGGCCCGTTATGGTTCTGTGTGCTGCATCTTCATCACGGGACACACAAACCAAGTAGCTGCACTCAGCTGGGGTGGTGGCACCCACGGCACTGGGGCTGGAGCACCCTGGTGCCAGACCACCTGAGGTGGCACATGCAGATGTGCCACCCCTCTGCCATGCCAGGGCATTCCCCTGCCAGGCTGCCTGGGGTGGGACGTGTGGCACCCCTGTGCCACGCTTTCCAGGGTGGCATACACGGCACCCCCTTGCCACATTTCTGAGGGTGGCACACACGGCCCCCCTGTGCCGCACTTTTGAGGGTGGCACACGCGGCCCCCCGTGCCCGCCGTGCAGTGCGGGGGAGCCCCGCGGCGCCCCCGCAGCCCCAGGGAGGCAGGTGGTGCCGGCTGAGCCCCGTGCCCGGGGTGTCCCCGGGGAGGCTCCGCATTACCGCGGTCCCCATCTGCCTCGGCGGAGCCTCCTCCCTCCGGGCCCCAGCAACAATGGCTCTGCTGCTGCTGCTGCTGCTGCTGCGCCCTGCCCGAGCCGGCCCCGGTGACATTTGCAGGGTTCAGCCGTCACAGCACAATTCGCTCGGGAAATGCGGCTGTAATTGTAAATAGGTAGCCCAGTATTTTCAAACTTAAGGACTCAAAGCACCCGTGCCCAATGTAACTCTAAACGTCACGAAGGAAGGGGGGGGCAGGGGAGGGGGCTCAGTTTTCCCCAGTGCCTTTTATTTTATAAGGATTTGTGACTGTCTGAAAATCCTGAAAATTAGAGGTCTGCTGCTCAGCCACTTCAGCATTAATGTTTGAACATTTCTGTCACTGTTTTTCATGTTCAGAAGATCTAAACGGGCACAAATTTTTCCTTAAAAAACCCCAACATTGTCCCTGTTTTCCTGATAGAATTTATTGGAGGCAAAATATAATGAGAATAAGAAATAACAGAGGAGCAGTGAGGATAACAAAGATTAAGTGTGGCAATGGACAGAGGATAATATGCAGTTTGAAGAGTCTGATTATGCTTTAGTTTAATGCCTGCCTTTTTCTTTTCATTCAGGTCTGAAACAATTTTAGATGTCGATTTATACCTTCATGCCACCCGCTCTTTTAGGGACATAAAATGTGTGTTGTGTTTGTGCAGTGCTTAAAATAACAGCTGTTTATTAGATAACTTTCAGGACGATTCGTATTATATGTTATGGTCCTGCCTCAGCAAAGTACTTCAGCAGATGCCCAACTTAAGCACGTGACTGGACACGTAGGCTTTTCAGCTTGCACTTGCTTAAACCTGAGCACATGCTTAAATACTTTGCTGAAGAGGGGCCAAGACCAGATGTAGTGAATACCTATAATTAACTTTGTTAAATGGCTTACAATATGCCACTTGTTTCCATGTGCTTTTAAATTTCCCACTTGATTGTCATTTGGGCTGAACTTCTGTGTGTTTGTCCTTGTCTGCAGAGCACTTTTTTCGTTAAATGCAGTTGGTTCCCTGAGAATATTTCTCAGTTAGGTGTAAAGGAACAAAAATGCTCTTCCAGTTCTTCCAGTACAGTTTGTCTTTAATACCAGTGGTTTTGTAGCTATGGTGCTCCAAGGAAATAAAGGAAGGAAAGGTTGTAGAAAGGAATAATATTTCACTGGAGCAGCTTCTGGAGTTGGAAAAAGTAAACTCACTTCTGAGACCTGGCAGAGGGATGTGGAACCTGTAATCTTGTCCGCTTTTTCCAGCTATATCAGCTAATCTAATAATAGAAGCTTATAGGGCGATGTAATTTCTTTTTTTAGACAGAGCAAAATAAACATTGAATTGCAAAGGGGAAAGTTGGCACCGATACATTCCTCAGTGAGTACTAGCGCCCTTTCTTGAGTTGGAAGGAAAAAAAACCTCTTTCTAAAGCAACCTTGTTTTAAGGGCTCAAGCACGCCCAGATAGCCTCTAGTAAGGTTTCAGCAGTCTAATGAAGCCTGCCTTTTTTGTGATTTCACTGCACATACTCCCTGCCTGCCTTGATTGGCAGCTGGGTAGCAGACCTCTGCAGCTGTGACAATTTGCCTGAGGGAGACTGTAAGTGTCTCATTGAAACTTGCATTGTAAAATCCTCCAAAATGCCTCCCATAATATTAGGCACAGGAGAAAAACACAGGTGTGAAAAACTTTCACAGATCCCACGAGTTCAATGTCTCTTGGCAGCTTTGGTGGATTCAGTGTTATAATATAAATTTTAAACTTGCACTTGCGAAGCAGAAGTTGTTCCATCTTCTGTCAGAAGAAGTGGAGAAAACTGGCGGCGCTTGCACCACGCTTGCCTTCCCAGGATGATGGGGACTGGTTATCCACCGGTGAAACCCGTCTACCTGCCGTAACTCGGCAGCAGATTCCAGCACAGAGAGGACACAGGTGTCCCCACTGCTGAGGCGTTCTGCTGGCAGAAGTTTTAGGAGCTCACATTTTCTGACTGAAGGCATGGTTCATACTGTCCAAAAATGAGTACTTGGTGATTGATTCTGCTTCCAATGAAGGAGGAATTTGAAAACCTAAGTGGTGTCTGAATGAAATCAACCTTCCTGTATGTATGTACGATTCTAGCATTTTCTCTTCCATTGGTTAAGTAGCTTAATGTACTCCTCACTAGCACATAGGTGAGATTCGGCATTGCCAGCATGACTGGAAGATGAATCTCAGCTTCTGAATGCCTGATCCTTTTGCTGGTGTGTTTGTTCCTAACTGCTTGCCTGTGTGTTACAGCAACTTTGCTTCTTACATTTGCCATAAATGAATCTCAGTATGACTGCAGCCTTAAGATCTGGCACTTCAGCAGTCTCAGTAGGTTCAACACAATATTCAGGAATTAAAGTTCTGAAGAAATGCAAGCAGCTAAATTTAGACTTAAGAAACGTGCCTGATTTGAGTGAGCTGTGGGTATGCTGATACATCGAACTTTCCCTGCAAGCCAGCCAGGCTTTATTTCTTGCTTAAAGGGAGGAGATTTTAGTGTAGTTGGAACATTTGATTTGCTTTCTTGAATTGTTTTTGATTAGTGACTGAGTGCAAGGTTAAGCTTTAATAACATATCCATTGTAATAAAATCATGCTGGTGAGTGATACATGTGGCTAAAAAGATTTAGATACACAAGTCTGTTAAACTAATATAATTTGGAAGTGCTCTGGAAATAAGCACATAAAATAAGAACCAAAGGCTAATTTAAAGACTTAACTCTTTCTGGGGCTAAGATTTTTGTGACCAGACTGGCCTGTTCTGGCAAGCTGGGTTAACAAGGCAGCATGGCTGAAGCCTTGATAAAAGAGAAACTGTTTTGAATTTAGTAACGAAAAGTGTTAATGCATCACTGAGTTTCTGCTGCAGTGAACTGGTGACAGACCCAGTGACTAGTTAAAGCTGAAAACAACAAGTATTATTGGGCCTTGTCAAATCTCAAATTCAAATGACATTCAGAAGTTTCATGAGACACTCTCAGTACTCTTTACCTTCTCTTCTGAACTAAAAACTTCAGTCAGTTCAAGACAGGTCGATGATGCTGTAATATGTAGATTTTGTGAGTTGATAGTTGCAGTAGGGCTGAGGTTGTTTTAGTTTCAGATTTTTATCAGGGTTTTCTGCTCTCAGTGCTTTCTGCAGACTGTCCTAAGAGTCATGAAACTTGTGCTGATGTATAGTGATTCAATGTACTGTAAACTACACAAGAGGGCTCAGTTTCATGGATGTGTAAAGCTTTTGTATAAATCTTTTTAGTGGTGTCAGTTGAGAAGCTGAACTCAAAGTTCAGCTGAGCATTAGTGGTATCAGTTGAAAGCTCAGTTCGAGATAGCTGCTGAACCAGGCTGGTTCATTTCACAGTAACATTTTAAACAAACTTTGCAAAGCAGTTCAGTATTATGTTTCTTATTTCATGCATGGGGAAACAGAGGCACAAAGTTTCTTACCTCTTCCATATAGTGCTGCTGCTGTGTTACTGACTGCTGTGTACTGCTCCTTGTCTGGCCGGGGAGTCTAGTTTGTGAAAGGAGGGGTTTTTGTCTCTTCATCGAAGAGGGGAATGGATTTAAATGTCAAAGCTTGGGAAAGCCATTGTCTTCTCTTTTATGGCAGTGAACATGTTGTCATGTTACTCTGCTTACCAAATAAATAAATGAAACTGTAAAGAAAATGGTAGTTATGGAAGAAAACCCTAACACTGTAGTCCAGAGCATCTGTTTTCTACTGTATTTTTTTCCCCTGGTCTCTTTTTGTAATTTACATCCAAAACATTAAGTGACAGAATTTGGCAGAGTCAGATCTGAACAGTAGAGCTTAATGGTTATGTAGCAGGGAATAAATAAAGCCCCTCAAGCCTGCTTAGTTCTCACCCATGCACGTGAGCAGGGGGTGGGGGAAGGAGTGTTGTATTTTTCTTGGAAAAAGACCTTTTCGGTTTCTCCTAATCTGGCACCTGGAGGTCCAGCTGTGCTAGCTTGAGGCTGTGTGTAGTCTTATGCATGGGAAAGATGATGGACAGGCCGCTGTAGAAGTTGAAATGTTTCACGTCTCTGCAGACAATATATATAGCTATATTTGTGAATAGTGGCAGTGCAAAATTGGAAGTGGAATTTACTCTTCAAACAATGATTTGCCAATTGTGCTGCATTCTGGACTGGTTTCTGCTGTGATTTGTGGGGAGGACCAGCAGCATGTGGATTTTCCAGCTTTGCTTGCTCGTGCTACAGCAGCTATGGAGCCGCCGTGCTTGCCATCATTGCTTCCTGTCTCCATGAGCTGACTGCAAATTATTTTCCCTGGGCTGAGCTCTGCACATGGCCTGAAAATGTGTCACTCCGGTTATGTTTGGCTTGGCCCTCTGCTAATTTATACCGGTTTCTACTTCAAGGTATTTCTATTGGCTTAATTCAATGGCAATATTTCTAATTTACTTGGGTATAAGTAAGAGTATTGGGTTCATTACTCCTAGCAGTTTAGATCTCTTGATGTATTTTTGTTCTTCAGTCACACAAATGCCAAGGTTAATTTGCTCTTAAACACTTGATTTCCTAGGACACAAAAGAGACTCCGTATTTAAGGAAGAAAATAGAGGACAGTTTTATTCTGCAAAGTGGTCTAGGTTGGGGATGGTGGGTTTTGTTTGTTTGTGTAATAGAACTTAGAAAATGTTGGGTTAACATTTGAGAACAGAGTACTCTTGGATCTTCTGGATTCCTCAGCTGTGGACTGGGAGCTGATATGGACTGGCATGTACTTGGCCCAAGGTCTTTCCAGTGCCTTTTGTAATAAGTGATTTTAATGGAGAACTTCTCGCAGCAGAGGAGAACTCAGAGATATATTTTGTGCTTTAATAAAGATGCTATGTCTCCACAGTGTACATTACTCAGTGAGTTAAACAAGCATCAACATTAAAACAGACATTATCCCCTGCAGTGTATTTTCGTAGTGCTTTGTCCATTACAGCTCTCAAATGATGAGGTTTCTAGTCCTTCCTGTTGGAAACAACTCTTTTGTAATGTTTATTGCGGATGTCTTCCTGGTGTCTAGCGTAAAATTTTGCTTTTTGCTCTCCTCCTACCTTTCCCAACATGCTCGATGGAATGCAATGATGGTGTTTACCGTACGTAAACCCCTTGTAAGCAGTTCCTCCACCTTCCTTAGCTGTTCTTTAACAAAGATACATATAATCAGACCTTTTAACCCTTCCTCATAAATCAGTCTGTCCAGCCCATTAATCACTTCTGTTTCCCTCTTCTGAATTCTCTCCAATTTGTCATCATCCTGTGGCTTGGGACAGCTCAGTGACTGCAGCCCTGCACAGAGGTTCAGTGCCAGCCCACTACACCCAGGGCCAGGATTTATTTATTTTGTCACTTTCCCTTTGCTTCATTCCCAGTCAAAATATATCTCCTACCCACTCTGCATAATCACTTCTTTAAAACATTTATGGAGATAATTTGCAGTCTTACAGACCCTCTATCATTCTCTGATGTCAAATTAGCAGAGGTTGAAAGGGAAAAGGATTGAACATGACACACTTTGCTTCCCTCCCTCCCTTCTTTCCCTGACTCCTCACCCCAAAATAAACAACACAACTCTTCATTTGGTGCATACTGAATGAGAGGAAAGAGGTAGCATTAGAGAGGAAAAAAGACGCTGAAAATATAATTGCCTAATTGTGAATCCTAAGTAGTGCAGGCAGCAGGGGCAGCCCTGACTGGAAGAAATCAGAGGGTCACTAATTCATACTGCCAACATCCTAATTAGCTGTGCAAATGTAATGTTTATATTGTTGGGGATGGATTACAATACCCATTGTAGAATGGAAAGAAATAAATGAATTGTGTCAGTGGAGCTATGTAGAAAACACTCCTGCCGCCCCATTAAACCATGAGAAGTAGCTTAGCTACTAAAAAAAGTTTGTTTTCAGGCTGATACGCAAGTCTAATTGGGTTTCCAAAGAAAGGAACATGTTTTAATTATTAATTAGAAATCAGAGGAGTAAAAGAGTGGAAATCTGCTTCAGCTGGAGGTTTTGCTCAATGCTGGATTTCTCCTTAATAAGCTGAAACATTCCAGACCTGCCTTAGTTAGCGGTTGGGTGCAGTGGCTTTACTCGGGGGGTAGACATCTTAATGCTCATGTAATTATCATGTAATTATTTTGTAATGTGGGATCAAAATTTTGCATAGATGGCATTCTTTCACTGAACTTGAAAAATAAAAAAGTTGTGTTCATTAATGCAGTGATTCAGTCATTTTGGTCTAAGAAGCAGGGTTCCCTCATCCCCCTCCCTCTTTCTTTAAGACACAAATATTTTGAAACAGTTCTAGAGATGGTGACCTCAAGATGAATAGAATTATTTAATTTAGGTTTTGTTGAATATTTATCAGATTTCTTGTTGGTAATACTGCCTTTCAACACAAGTGTCAAGTGGGTTGCAATTATCATCAAAGCTGATAGGTACAAATAAATGATGATCCTGTCTGCTAACACAGGGCGTGCAGGTTCATAAAGAGGGATTTTTGTGGAAGATGCTTTCTCTCTATGAATTTTCCTCCCTGTTGCCATTGAACTACTGGAATCAAAGTTGTTAAAGACTGATAGATTTTGTCAGAAGATGTTAAGTGGATTATGGACCATCATAATAAATATTCCCTATGGAGTGACAGGGTATGTTCTAATGAACAGAGAGTACGGAGCTGCCTCTTTTGACTTGTGCTTTCTAATGCCTAGAAATATGCTTGAACAGAGTTATACTTCTGTTTACAACTGCAGACAGCTTGTCTGCACAGATGAAAATGTTACCGGGCGAGTGCTGTAGCTCTTACTACTGGAAATCACTGACAGCCCAGATCCAAGCAGAATCTCAGGTTAAACCCAAGAAATTACAGAACATAGCAAGAGCCCTGGCTCTTGAGTGCCGAATGTAGATGCACGTGTGTTTTAAGGAGAACTGCCTGTTAAATGTCTTGGCTTTAACAGGGAAAGGGGACGGGAAAGAAGAGCACTATGACTCCATATGGCTCCCTCAGTGCGGCAGTAAATCCTTGTGTTAGTGGGGTGCAACTGTGAGTAAGTACAGAGCTGTCTCTTGATGTTGCTGTTTCATAGTAAAAAATCCATGGAGGAGATGGGGAAGGATATATAGCTAATGTGGAATGGATGGCTTCCTTCAGGGTTATGGCTTCCATTAACTTGTAGATGTGGTATTATGATAAACAAAATGTCTGACTTAAGATAACAACTGTTAAGAACATTTCAGTTGGCCTTTTTTCATGTGCCTGCTGAAATTATTATGTTGGGAAATGTTTGGTTTGGATTCACAAAAGAAGTGAAATATCCTGACTGTGGGCCATTGAGCACCTGTTTCTACTTGTTAAGACTCAGTATACCTTTTTCCAAAACCTTGTTTTAAGAAGTCTACGAGAAAAAGTTTTTCTTTATCAGATAGCTGCACTGTACTGTTCTATGTCTTCTCTGTAGTTTATTTATATGCTCTTTAGTCATGAAGGATTTGACAAAGATAGATACTGGTATCAAGAAGGGACACTATGATTTGTGCTACTACCAAGAGCTAATTCTGCTAGTGTGGGTTGTAAGGTGGCCCTGATCCCCCTCTCTACTTACAAAGTTCTTCCCTATTATCAAAAAGGAAACCACCTTCATGACTTGTATTCTCCCAGCAAAAGTCAGGTTAAGCTTCATAGTGTAATGGAAGTAATTAAGAATAACAAGCAATTGTGATTAAAAACTCAAAAGAAAACCTTCACTTTCAAGGGGCCATATGTTGGTAAAAGTGCTCCCCAGCTGAACCATATGGATGAGTGGAACGTGGGATCTCCTGCACGTTGGGAAGAGGCCGTAGTAATTCATGACTTGACATATTATTGCCGTGTTTCCTTTTGATCATGCCAGACATCCACAAGGCTCTGTCTCATCCTTGCAGGAGAATGAATGTGGGTCTCTGTAAACTAAGTATCTTATGTTCAGAGTTAAAAAGCAAGTGGGCCTTTAATTAAAAAAAAGACCAACTTCTAACAGATATGTTTGTTGCCTTGGTCAGATGATGATCTCAGTGATCCTGTCCCTTCTTCTCTTTTGCTGGAAGCTGGAAAAACAGTTGCAAGTGCCATTTTGAAGGCTGTTTTGCCAAGTGTCTGGCAAATGCTTCAGGTCAAAACATCCATCTTTTCCCTCTGTGGGCAAAGAGCGAGGTCAACTCACTTAGATGTTCATTGGTCACACTATGAAGGCTAAACACACCATCCAGTAAAATGTTTTAGCTTGAAGAGTGGAACCGGTCCTTTATTTTGTGGAGGCTGCTTTATCTTTTTGTGGAAAAGGAAGCACAAAGTTCTGCTGTGGAGCAACAGGGTTTTAGGTTGAGATTAGAACAAGCATACACACAGATATCTGAGAAAGGGACATTGCAAGGCCTCAAATGTGAGTGTGTGAATCTGTGTGATGGGACTGCTGACACTTTGACTTTTTGAATATATGTTCTACTGTTGTGCCTCATGACACACCTTATAGAAGAGCAGGTCTTCCAATAGAAGAATGCTTCAGATCACTGGATGCTTTGTGGTATCACAGATACTGCTTGCCTCATCTAACTCAACGGCCAAAGTAATCCCCATGATCAGCTTTTGATAGCAGCTTCTCTGTGTCATCCTGTGTCATTTAGTTGACAAAAAAAAGCTGACAGAAGGGCTATCCAGAGGGAGCTGGATAAACTTGAGAAATGGGTCCACAAAAACCTCCTGAAGTTCAACAAGTCCAAGTGCAAGGTGCTGCATCTGGGTCCCAGACATGAGTACAGTCTGGGAGAGGAACTCATTCAGAGCAGTCCTGCAGAGAAGGACTTGGGGATTCTCGTGAATGAAAGGCTGAACATGAGACAAGAGTATGTGCTCAGAGCCCAGTGGGTCAACTGTGTCCTGGGCTGCACCCAAAGCAGCGTGGCCAGCAGGGCAAGGTAGGGGATTCTTCCCCTCAGTGCTTGTGAGACCCCTCTGGAGTTCTGCATCCAGCTCTGGGGTCCTCAGTGTTACGAAGATGTGGGCCTGTTAGAGTGGGCCCAGAGGAGGCCATGAAGATGATCAGAGGGATGGAGCACCCCTCCTATGAAGACAGGCTGAGAGAGTTGGGATTGTTCAGCCTGGAGAAGAGAAGGCTCTGGGGAGACCTCATTGCAGCCTTCCAGTACCCTAAAGAGGCTTATAAAATGGAGGGAGAGGGACTCTTTATACAGGCAGATAGTGACAGGACAAGGGACAATGGTTTTGAACTGAAAAAAGGCAGGTTTAGATTGGATGTTAGGAAGAAATTCTTTACTCAGAGGGTGGTGAAGCACTGAAACAGGTTGCCTAGAGAAGTTGTGGATGCCTCATCCCCAGAAGTGTTCAGGGTTGGATGGGACCCTGAGGAACCTGATCTAGTGAATGGCATCCCTGTCCATGGCAGCAGGATTGGAACCAGGTGATCTTTAAGGTCCCTTCCAACCCAAATGTTTAGTGAAGGCACTGTTTTCAGCTTGGCAGTTTCTTCATCCACTGCAACTTCAGAAAGCTCATCTGTTATATGGGCGAGGATGTGATTAGCAGCAGTGACGTGCTTAGCACTGCTGTGTGATTTGCAGGGGTATTTGCGAATGCCTGAAGGGTGTTTATGTTCATGTTGCCATTTTCAGTAATCAACTCTTATTGATTTTTTTCAAGAAATCAAAGTTCTTTTATAGGAAAAATTATGGAGGTTTCTCTTTCGTCAGTGGATTTTTGATTTCTAAAAGTTGCAGCAACATAGAAGCTTTCTTGCTTCTTGGCCCCCTGTGCTTCAGCACATGCAGAAACCTGTCTTTGAACCAGTCTGGGATGTGTTTCATGTGGAACATTTGCTAGTGTACTGGGTTTTTTCCTAAGCTATCAGTGGAACAACTTGCTGCTCCCTTGTTCTATGAAAAAGCTGACCCTCCTCAGTCACCCTTAGCACAGGTGAACCCTAACACAGCCAAAATAATATGCATATCTAAGTAGCATGCAGGCAGCATCAAGTTTAGGAGTTCAGTAGGATATTGTTTGCGAGTCCTTGTGTTACACCATTATCAGTAGAAATGTCTGTAATGGAATACATACTCTCACACAAACCTTAAATTCGCCCACAAACACATAGGTACAGCTTTAGGTATTATTTAGTCTTCTTTAGTTCAGGGAGGCTTCAGCAGTCAGCTGCACTGCGGTGGGTCAGTGTTGGCTGGCTGCCAGATGCCCACCCAGCTGTTCACTCACTCCCCATCCTCAACAGGACAGGCAGAGAAAGTAAGACGAAAAGGCTCATGAGTTGAGATGAAGACAGGGAAATTGCTTAGCAATTACTGTCATGGGCAAACCAGACTCAATTTGGGGGAAACTAAACTAATTTTAATTTGTGCCACAGGAGGGCTGGGAAATGGGGGCTTGTGGCCAGTCCAGTGATGATCAGTCAGTGGTGGTTTTGTCGAGGAGCCGGCTGGATCCAGCACAGGGCAGCCCCTGACCTCTTCTCACAGAGTCCCCCCTGCAGCCCCCCCACTGCCACAGCCTGGACATGCACACCCAGTACACACACACATTTCCCCCTGTGCCGTGCAGCCTGACCCCTGGCCTCCAAGCAGATGTCTCCAACTTTTCTTGCCTGCTGTCAGGGTAAGTAGGTGATGGGCTCTCACCCGAATGTTGATCCTGAGCCCAGCTTGTGGAGGCCCCCTTTGATGTTTTATTTTGGCTGCTTTCCAGGGGGTCCAATTTTTAAAGCACTGGGGTAGCGATCAGATTATTTTTATTATCCCTGCTTCAGAATTCACTGCTCTGCAGACGTCGTTTCCTGCACCCTTGCTGGGTAGCTAGTTAGCAAAATGTCCCCGGGAAGGACGTGCCACCAGATGCAAGATCTGTTTCTGTGATGCTGGGAGGATTAACATAGGACTGCAGAAGTTGCCTGTCTGTTCAAATGTTAATGTCACAAACAGTGGCTTGCTCTTCACTGCTTTCCTCATTTAACCATCCCAAAACGCTCTTTGGTGTGTAAAGAAAAGCCTTTCTTGCTTTTTTTACGGATAGCCGGTGATGTGTGCTAGCATGTTGTGGTGCAAGAGCATGTGTATGTTATAGCAAAACTCAGTCTAGAATTCATACCTGCCTGGAGTTTTCTATGTACTTAGGTGGGAAATTCAGCTTTATCAATCTTAAGTACCATTCAGATTTATGTACTGCCTAATTTATTAATCTGAGTTAAAAAAAGGCAAAAATATATCTGATTCATTGAATATAATCTTTTGGGCAGGTCAGGAAGATGAAGAAAAGTACTGAACACTTGCTTGGTATAGAAATCTTCAAATATTGTCATTTGATCTAGAAATAAACTGGCAGAGCAACAAAGGTTGCCTATATTTAGCATTCATAGCATTTTACTGCTAGATACAGTGTCTAACTCAAATGTCAGAAAATAAGAGACTTTGCACAAAAGCTGGGTTTTATTCATTTTGTGACACTCTTCCTAATGCTACCCAAACCAGCATGTGTTGGTCTAATGACCCTTCTGTATCTCCATTTTTATATCACTGTAGCTGTTTGGAATTTGGAAATTCTCAATTACCCTGTGCACTATAACATTTGAAACTGTGCTTGAGTGTAAATGTATTTTGATGCCCCTGTTTGCTTTAGATGGCAGAAGCACAGAATATAAAATAGAAGATATTAGCAGTTTTCTGACTTAAAGATATCATTTATTGTGACCTAGAAAGAGTTAATCTTAGACTTTTAGCTCTGAGCTTACTTTATTGAGCTTCTGGATACACGTGTTAATTTTCTCAGATGAGGGATAATGGATGTCACTTGAGAAAACAATACTGATTTGGGCTCTTTCATAGTTTGTGGGTTTATGTCCCACATGGTATAGAAGCAGGCTCTGGGAGATTGCCTGAAATATGCCTGGCCTCTCAGCTGCACTAAAAATAATTCTTGCTTCCCTTATTTCTAGATGAAATTCTGAGATGTTGCAAACCTTACCAGCTCCTTGTTTAGGAAAAAAGTTTCTCTTCAGCTTTCAAATAACAATAAGGGAATGGTCTTTAGGTGTGACTGTTGTATTTCCAAACCACTCCTTTGTAAGAATGCATGTGTGTTTTGGAGTTTTGTTGTTTAGTTTAATCACTTTTGTTATGAAGTGTTTGTGATTGGGTGACCTTCTTTCTTTGAGAGCAGCAGTTCACACTGGATTTTGGCAAAATGGGTTTGATCGTCCTTGCCTTACTAAGCACTAGCACCTAGATGACAGTAATTCACCCTCTAATACCCCCACAAAACCTATTTATGCAGAACTTGACATGATTTGCAGTCTCTGTAAAGGGGGAACATAGGACTTAAGCAGTGCTTAGAATTAATTTTTTAACCTCCATTTCAGTTATTGGTTGAAGTATCGGGCTCTTCAGACAACTAAGCTGTTCTTGCTGTAACCTGGCACCTAGCACCTTATAACAGAGTTGCACTATCAGTTCTGTGGCATTCACGTGTCTCCCTCAGAACCTGAAGGCAGAAAAATTGCAAGGGAAAATGCTGCCCAGCATTGGAGAGTTTAAGGCAGCCAATTAAACTGATCTTAGTAGTGATAATAGTCCAATTTAAGCCAACCCAATCACAAACTTTTTATTAATATTGGCTTACCACTGTCCATTTTAACTTAATACATTGCCTGTGAACGCCAACAAGCATCCTGAAGTCAGAGTACTTGTCTGAGATTTGTGATCCACAGCACATACAGGTTCAGAGGTGATATTTTATTTGTTTCTGGAGATAGAAAAAAATGCTGTCAACTAATGGATTTTGGAGAGGGTGTTTTTTTCCCCCAACACCTATTTTAGGGAAATGTGTGAATGGAAAATTTTGTTTCCATGAATTCAGATAACATCTGTATTAATATGGTATATTGTAAGGATCATTAATGTTCAGAGTATATTATCAGGTGTTCGCTAATGCACTTTTGATGAGCTTTAATGATGCTTGCTGTAGTGTTTTTTCATCTTTTCTCTCCCTCTCCCACTTTTTTTTTTTTCTACTCGATTGTAATAATGACTTAACCCAGGTGGCAGACTCTATCCAGAAAGTGCCCAAGGGAAATATTATTCCCTAGAACCAGCAAACATCACAGATAGTCATTGAGTTCACTATGGAAGTTTCCTCAGGAGGGAAGGTCTTGGATCTCCCCTTGGATGTCTGGACCTGCTCCCCATTTGTAGTGTAATAATTTGGCCTTGGGATGAGGTGGAGAAATGTCAGAAAGAAACAAGGTGAAAATTGTAAGTGGAGGGAAAGGAGAGAAGCCAATAATGCATGGTAACTTTTGAAATTACTGATTTTGTTAAAAAATAACTTGTAATAGAATAGGATCCTGGGAAATATTGGATTGCTTGGAGATTATTAGTAAGGAGCACAGTGCAGTTCAAAATCACAAGACCGAGTATATGTACAAGGATAGGGATTTTTCCCTTTGAATGTCCTGGGGTAGAGGTTGGTTGTGATCATGCTAGAAAACACTTCCTTAATATTTGTCTTTTATAGCTCTCCTAATCTGCACTGTCAGTCAGTAAACATATTTTAAAGCCACAGTTTCACGGTCCTTGTTGTGCCATCCAATTGCACAGAAAAGCAAGCTTCAAAGTGAGCGTCACAGATACACTGTGGCTGCCCTGAATAGACACGCTGTCTACAAGTGCAAAGTGAAAATACAGTCAACGGTAATAGAAAAATACTACAAATACTTTGAACTGAGCAAGTTCTTTGTAGTAGTGAGTTTGCAGAGTGTCAGGTATCACTCACTGTGTGCCATTAAGATTTCCTGGCAATAGCCAGCGCATGCACCACAAGCAAGAGTAAATCACGTCGGTTGTTCGAAAGATGGTCTCCTGTAAGTTTACCCAGGTTTACAAGCACAGGAGAAGAAGGGGGTTCTTTGTTTTCTTATTTTTTTCCGAATCTTTGCTTCATTGTTCATAGAAGAATTCAAAAGTAAAGTACCCAGGAAGAAAATTATGCTGTTAGGTTGCTTTTGGCTATGCTATATTGAAAGCTATACTTTGCAAATGTAATCAGCAACAGCAAACGGTGTACAAAGGGAAAGGAGTCGTGTTGTTGCACACAGTGCTTTCCATTTGCTATACAAAAGCTTGTTTCAGTAATTTTGTGCCCTCTGCTTTCCAATGTCTTTCCTAGGCAGCAGCTGAATGTGGGCCCCTGTTACCCCAGGGCTGGGCATGTGTTGTGGGGAGACCTTTCACAGCAAAGGGTGCTCCCAGCAGGGAGGCTCAGGCACTGCCCCCACAGCAGTGGCCGTTTTGTCTGGAATAGATTTTCCTTGAGGTTGTTTCTACTTTCTGAAAGCACTTTGCACCATCTCCTAATCCACTCACATCTGCCCCTTTTAGGCTGCAGGAGCCCCTTAATATTCTCCATGGAAGGGGCAAGACTAGAAGGACACTCTGGAAGTCTCCTAAAATGGAAATGAAAAAACCTAAGTGATATCTGGCCCCAAACTGGTTTAGATTTCTCTTGGAAAAAGAGGCTTTTTAGTGGTCTTTTACTTCTGGGAGCATGGTTTCCCTCCCCAGTGAGATGCATTTTATGTCAGCTGTTTCTATATTAAAAAAAGTCTCCTAAAATAACTGCTTTTGGCTTGTCAGCATCTGGCAGTCCTCTCCTCCTCAAGCAGGCACCACCAAGGTCCCACACGAGCACAAAGGACCTCTCCCTGTATGGCCCCTGCGGAGAGGGGGGTGCCTGGCCCGGCCGGGGTCACAGGTGGGGCAGCCCGAATGGACTGCACTGCGGTTGCTTCTGATGTGCCTGGCCCGTGCATGCACACCCCGATTAAATTTCTGTTCTTGTCAGTCCATTAAACCTCCCAAAGTGATTTGTTCTCCCCAGAGAATCAAGGGAGAGGGGGTGGAAAGGTAAAAAGAGAAAAGAGAAAAATAAAGAAGGGCTGGCGGGAGGAGAGGGTGAACCAAAAATGAGTAAAACAGAGCTACTCAATCCAATAGCCAAGTATTACATTATAGACTCCCAGTTTGGATATAAACAAAATGTTTCCTTAGAGCAGAACCGCATCCAAAAATTCGAAAAACTGTTTTCCAGAGCTGAAACAGACGTGTTCTGTCCTGCCTCGGGAGTGGGAGATGGAGTCTTACCTCTTGCACCCCTGCTTCCCCCCCAGCCCTCTCTCTCCACATGCCCACGCACTTGTCAGGCCCCCATTTGCACTGTGAGCAGCCAGCAGGATGTTTTTGAGGGGTTGGTTATGTTTTATAGCTGGATCCCCGGGTGATTGCTGCTGCCAGGGCAGGCAGTTGGCTGTCCTGGCTCCTGCTGCAATTGTTCCTCTTGCTGCTGCCGAGTCCTCCCCTTCCTCAGGCCAGGCCTGTGAGTGCTGCCGTGGCTGCTGCGGCTGGAAGAGCCCAGCCCCTCACATCAGGACAAACACCATTTTCTGCTGTCCACCTTATCTCTGCTGTCTGCCCTGGGTTCAGCTGCCTGCCTCCATCTATCCCATCCTTGGGCTGATTTCCATTGTCTTCTCATAGCACTGTGTTGACTTGCCATGTACCCCGATGGCCCTGATTTGAACAGCTGGCTTTGTTGATGTATTGTTCAGCACTGCAGAATTGGGTGGTTTTTGCAGGCTGGTGGTCTGGCTTGCGTGGCTCTGTGTCACAGTGACCACCACACAGTGGCTTCCCCAAAACATCCCTTCAAAGGGCCGAGGATGGAGCAGGGCAAGGCTGCATCTCTTGATGGGTTTCAGGTCAACCAAGTTCTTAGCTTTGGAGAGTCTGTTTGTCTTAAAATATCACCCGGCTAAATTGAAAGTGTTTTCTAATGAAACAAAAAAACCCATGCCAAAAGACCATGAATGTTGTCACCAAAGTTAATAAAAGTAAGGAAATTAATACTTATAGTTGACCTCCAATACCTAGGCACAGTGGGGTGTAGCAAGGAAGTAGTTAGAAAGGCACCATGGTGAGCCCTAGCAGTGAATTACCTTACTTTTATTAACTTTCTGACAACCTCAGTGAATTTCCTTTCTTTTTATGAAGTGATTAAAAAAGCTAATCAGATCATGTAATTAAAATACATAATTACACAATCTCAGAGTTTTTCATAATTACTGTACATGGTAAATATTGTTACCTGATAACACTTTGCACAAAAATTCTGACAGGAATTTGTGTAGGATGGTTAGGCGATGTCTACTTTCCAGTGTTTGCAATGGAACCTTTCCTAGTGACACTAGATAGATAAAATGTCTTAAAATGGAAAATATAGCGAAACTCTAAAATAATGACTCGGTTGTCCTTTTTTAATGCTTTTGTACATATTGGGCAGCTGGTATGTGTTGACACGGTGTGTTTCTGTGCATTTATAATGGCTGTTTCCTTTGTGCTCACACCTCTGCTTCTGTTTTGTTAGGCACCACCCACTGGAAAATGTGTTTTGATACAAAGCAACACAGTAAGAAAAAAATCAGATCAGATCCAGTATCTCAGTTCCAGCCAAAAAATTAAATTAAAATGGAGTCCCTTTAAGCCTGTGTACAGTGACTTCAGGGTAGGCATGATGTTGCAACCTTCCTGAAGTCAAGTAGCCAGGAGGTCCTGGACTATGGTTATATTCATAGGAAATCCAAAGATACAAGTTGTGATAATCCTGAATAATGGGAAAATTGTTACCAAAAAAAAAAAAAGTCTGATGTGACTTTAACAATCAGCTGCTAAAAATCCAGGGCCCCAACCTCTAATTGTTTGAAATTGTACAGAAGATGCTGAATCTTAAATACAGGCAGACAGTTCGATCCTGATGGGGAGCCAAAGCTGGTATTCATAACTCTTGGTACTCATACCTTCATGTGCTAAACTGAGTATGAGATGGAGGAAGAGTGTTTCAGTTTCACAAGTAATTCTGGATAAAAGTGTGAGGAAGCAGTGACTAAATTTTCATTTGTCTGATTTTGTTTTTGCAAGGGTGAGATGGGCTAAAGATCTTATTTCAGACAGCAACCCAGGTTATCTATGGTCAGAAAATTGTTTTATCCTGAAAATTTTTGCCTTACTGGCCACAACTAAAATAAATATTAGAAAAGCCTTGACAAAACAGGAAATTAATTTGTGAATTCTATCTGGGGAACCTTGTTCTGTCAGTGTTCTATGGGAGGGTTGCCCAGTTGGTGACTCTGTCTGGGAAAGGAGCTTTAGCTGTGGGTCTGGGAAAGGGTCATGACAAAACCCAATGGATTCCAGGGAGGTGACAAGTGCTTTTTGGTATTTAGGTATTTTAGGACACCAGGATTTTTGCAGCAAGTGGTCTAAGCTTTAAAACTCTTTGTGTTGTTTATGAAAACAATAATTTTTCATTTCCTTTGGGGGTGTGTGTGCATGTTTTCAGCCATTAATTGACTGGAGATGGTTTTTTTGAATGTATCTGGTTCTGGAGGTACAAGTGTGTATGTCAAACCTCTGATCCCTGATTTCCCAGAGAGTTTTTGTTGGGTTTTTTTATGTTCTTTTACTGGTTTTTTGACCATTTTTCCTCTGCAGGAAATGTGCCCCCACACCAAAAATCCATCTCCAGCTTCCACCCACTTTTTAATTTAGTGGACTCTTCTGTACAAAGCCTGTACCATTCTGTAAAAAGCCCTTCTGTACCTGTAGTGTCAAGATGAATTTTTCTAGGGTACTTTTGATCTCTCCCCACTGCCTCCTCATTTCTTTTACTGAGTTGTTTAGTCTATTAACATTCCCAGATACTTTTTTGTAAGTACAAATAGTCCTCAATATGTGGACAAAGTTACAAAGCTATTGACTATAGCTTTTCCCTTTATTTTGTTTAATTCTCTGATATCAGTGCCAATGCCTGTGTGAGACTGCACTCAAATGGAAGAAGTGCTGTTAGCGAGTCGGTGGGGAAACAGATATTTGTTTGCAAGTGCCAAGACATTTGCTGTCCCTCCTTCTCTTCAGGGATAAATAGAGATGATTCAGTGTATGCTCCAACCCTAATTTTAATCCCATTTAAACAAATAATTGTGCCCTGCACCTTTACTCATTATGAATTCGCTCTCTCATGTATCTGTGGCCAAGGCACAGAGACTAGTTACTAACTAGAATAAATTGCACTATTCACATTTGTGGGAGGCAAAAAACCAACCACACATGTGTGGTCAGAAGGAAACCCACATTGCTGGTTAAACTAGAGCCAACTGAATACAGCCAACCAGCACCTAAGACTGTAAAACAGTTCAGGAGGAAGGCATCTGTGCTGTTGAGGAGCTTTCACCGCCCTGTTGCGGTTCGTGGGCAGTGTGTGGTACCTGCAGCTGGGGCTGGAAGTGCAGCCGTGGCTGGAGGGGAGGTGTCTGCCAGGCTCTGCTTGACTCCTGGCAGGAACACAGCAGGGCCGGAGGGGCTGTCGTCTCCTGGTTGGATTCGCTCTGGCTCCCCAGCTGCGCTCCCCACTCCTGCCTGCCTGCACTGATGAGCATCCTCCCTACGGGAGGCTTTCTCCGGAGCATGGTCGGTGCTGACTGACATCCTGAGAAGCCTCTAAAGAATTCAGAGATGCTCAAAAAGTCTCTCTGCAAACTTGTGGTGTAGATGGGCACAGCCTGGGTTGATCTCAGTGCCTGGTGTCTGCAGGAGAGGGATATCCAGTGTGCCGTGACTCCGGGGTGCTTGGAGTGGGCACCACTGGGGTCATCCCCTGCAGCTGCACAGGTGCTCAGCGAGGTCGGGTGTGGGATCCCTCCTTGGGCTGCACCAATGTGGGTGTGAGCCCTGGGATAACAGACCTTAGCTGTTGCCACAGCCTTTCTTTTGAAAGCCTGAGAGCACATTCACACGATTTGTCATCGGGCCCTTCAGTCAAAAGGGCAAAGATGTGCTGGAAGGAGAGAGCAGCTTTTGGTGGATGGTTTTGTTGTGTGGTGCAGTGCAAGTCCTCAGATCACAGATGCTGGGTCACTGACGGTTAAACTTGAAAGGACTTTCATGCAGCACATTTGTTGTAGGGGAACACTGGTGTACCAACAACAATTCTTACCTGGTGGCAAATACTTTCGTTTGCTTGCTTGTTTTAAAAGTCTCTTGTTTAAAATGATGGATGCTGTTAGTAAAAAAGGAGTAGCATTATCATACAGCATGGAATACACATCTCTCCTAGGAAAGCCATGCTGTTTGGCTTTCATCTTGCATAGTACAAAATCTATAGTTATTTTCTTTTTAAACCTTTCAGTTATTTCTGTCAGGTATTGATAAATGGAGAATTTCCTTCCCATCTCTCTTTCATGCAGTTCCCCTCAGTCCAGTCACAAGCATCGTGCAGATTCATGACTGATGTCTATGATAATCAGGAATGTGCTTCATATTCACCAGTGTGCTTTTACATTTGTGGGTGCTCTTTTTAGTTTTAAACTAATTATTTTTTTTTTAAATTGTTCACTAATAAACCCAGAGCCCTAACTAATTGTACTTTGCCATAATGCATACTGTCCCCAAGGGATGGGAGACTTACTTAGCTGGAGCAAACCTCATCTCCAGTCTTGGGTCAGGTGGGGCTGGCAGCTTCTTCAGCTCCAGGGATACCCACTGGGGTCACTGGGGCACACGAGCCCCTCCAAAACCAGGCAGATGAAGGCCTTGGGGGGCTATGCTCACCGGACCTATGGAAGCTGTGATGTTTGCAAGGGCAGCATCATTTCCATTCACGGTGTTTGCATGAAATCTTGACTCTGAATTCATGAAAGGGACAGGGAATACATGCACCTTTCTGAAAATATCTCTGTAGAATGGGATGTATTTCATATTTATGTCATTTGAATTTTCAGGAGTGTTAACTACTGTTCCTATTGAATTCAATAGGATTGATGTGAATACACAACACATTGGAAGTCAGAACAATAATGCATGTGCGTAGCTGTAAAAACAGGTTACTTGATACTGTTTGTCACATGTAATTTATTGATTTTTCTTCCCTTCTTCTTTGAAAGCGGTATAAAATCTGGTGGTTGTTGGTTTTTACTGTTTGTTTATTGCTGAGTAATTTCAGCCAACATGTGTTTTTCAGCATTAGGTCTATTCATCATGAACATCAACCCATTAAAATTGTAAGTGCGTCACAGTTTTCCCACCTAGATCAAAATGAGAGTCTGGAACTGCCTACTTCTTTCTAACTTAACAAGCTGGTTTTATTTTTCCCTGCAACTTACTCTAATAATATGACTAGCTTTAAGTTCCTCAGGCTGGAAAGCTTGGCAGTAAAATCCTGTGCAGGGCTGAGCTTTGAAACATGAGCTTTTTCTCAGGTTTGAAACATGGCAATTGTCTTTTCTGCTGAGCATTGATGGAAAATACTCATTTAGGAGCAGAAGTCTGTTCTTGAGAAAGTAGTTTTCATCTGTTACAGACAGGGATTGCAAACCCATTTTCTTAGAGGTCAGGTCACCACATAACATCAGTTGAAGATTGCATCATAGAAAGCCATCCTAGAAATGCAGTCACTTCTGGTGACCCCAGCCAGAAGACACAGAGCATTTTTGGTGTCTGGTCCCAGTTTTCTCACTTCTCAGTGGTTCTTTTGGCTCACAGTAGATACATGATGCAAAAGCGGAAAGAGAGTTCTGCAGAAATGGAATCCCCACTCTAATATTCTCAACCATCACCGAAGCAGATAGGTGGTTGTCTTAGCAGTAACAGCAGCTTATCAGAGAAGTCTTAGCAAAACATATTTTGTCCTAGTTTGCCACTGCCCCAGTATTAAAGGCACTTGCTCCTCCAGACTGCTGCCCACACCATCAAAATGAGCTCTGACTTGATTCTGCACAAGCTGAATATCCTGTGGCAAAGTGCTGCTTGTCCTTGTCTGTACTGGCTTCCAGAGCTCCCTGTTCACCATGCAGGATATGACCCTTAAATGAATTTTATGAATGAGCTAAATGGATTGTAATTGATGACTTAATCTTCACTTGAACATACAATGCAAAAACATGAAAATGAGCACAGTAAAGCATTAAATTAAATCACACCAATCTGGTCTGTTCATGGAGAAAAGTCTGTCCCTCTTTACTTTCACCTTCTGTATTCATTGAGTTTCTCCAAACAGCAGCTAGTCTGTGTTGCTGATGCTCGGTTACGGATATGCACTGAGGGGAAGAGCTTGAGCTGAGTGTGTCTGACCACACGTGCCTGAGGGTGCTCAGCAAAACAGCCTGAGAACAGGTGCCTGCTGTATCTGAGAGCTGCCCGATCAAATGGGAGAGAGGAAATAATAAATCTAGGAAATTAATCTCCTGCATTTCATCCCACCAGAAAGGCCGTCCCGCTGGCCACATTTCCACGAGCGGTTCAGTCTCAACGCTTGGGTGTGGGCTCTATGGGAAGCACCCTTCCTGCTAAAAACAGCAAAACACAAGGAAGGGAAAACATCTCTATATATAGATGAGGAAATGTATGAAGTAATGCATGTATTGCAGAGACTTTCATGGAGGCTGGTGGTCTTTCACTGCTCCAGGCTGGATCTTTGGCTTTGCAAAGGGGGCAGTGCAGGGCCCAGGCCTGGCCCCACTCATGCTGTGATCAGGGCAGGCTCTGCAAATCTGCCCTAGGGTCTGCTCAAATCACTGCAACCACCTGCTTGTATCCCTAGGTTTAGATAAAAAAGGAAGCAGGCAAAGCTCTTAACTGCTGTGTGTTGTCTCTTTGTTTTGTATAATCAAGTGTTGAAATCATGATAAATGTTGACGTCAAGTAGCAAGAAGTGCAGAATATAATTGTGTGAGTGTAAGGCCAATGGGGTCATATGAGGTTTGTGCTGTGGCTAGCATAATATGAAGAAATATTACTAACAATTAGCATAAGCATTACCATTTATTATAACTAATTTTATAACTAATTATTATAAGTAATAATTATTCTACTAGGATTATTTTCCTGAGGGCTTTATGATTCCTAGTGTTTGAAAGTTGTTCGTGTTGTAGCTGAAATTCTTATTTTATAATATTCTCTCTCTGTGACTGTTGCATCCATGATGCGTGTGGATGACTCCATATAGAGTTTTGTTTTTTCACATCTGTCTTACAATGTGCCTTTTTGCTAAATGCTCTGTAGGTATCAAAGCAGGCAAGAATGACACAGGACCCTCTAGGTAGCAGGGTAAGCACAAGCAGCAAGCTATTAAGATCTTTCTGTTATTTCATTGATGATTTTGTAGGTATCATTTTCTAATCTCGCTTAAAAAAGACTGAATGTGCGTTCGAACATTTCTGAAGAGCAAATTGCTAAGCAAAGTATATATATAATCCTAACATTTTGGTAGAAATAGGGTGAGTTATTATTGATTCACAGAGCACGACAAAACATCACTGCATGAATTAGCAAACAGCTGTTTCTAATTTGAGTTTAGAACTGTACACAGAGGAACTTGTTTTAGTGTTCACTCCTTTCATTTATAATGAATTTTAATTACCGCTACAGGTGAGAAAAATGTAGAAACAAGCTTGTATCTTGTGGAAGAAACAAAGGAGAGACAGATGCTAACAGATTTACAGTCTGTGATAAAAGGAATGTTTTGGTACACTTTACATGTAATTAGAGTGCAGCTGTTTTCAGTCCCAAGTCCATGATGCACAGCAGAATATAGTATCTGCTGCTTTTCCAAAGGGAGTAAAGAAAAACAGTGATTTAACTCCGAAAGCATTTAGCTTATTCCTAGATCTAACATAAAACTTTCTCTTCCAGCCCTATTATGCCATTTATTGAAGTGTGAAATAACTTATTTAACGATATGTTAATTTTTTGTTACCAGCAAAATACAGACTGTTTGAGATAAGAAAAATAATGTTAAAAATAGTTTCTGATTTTATCATCTGCATAGAATTATGGATCACCCTGTTGATGGTCATTACTGAGTCTTGATATCTGCTTATGGGAGACAAGGGCTCAGGCATGCATTACTCTGGCTTAACAAGTTTCCGTATATCAACTAAGCTTCAACAGACATCTTTGTGTGTACTTTTAACTTGCAGCATAAAAAAGACTAATTAGATGTATCTTTGATCACTACAGAAAGGTTTAAACAAAAACAGCAAGGTTTAAACTGTCTATGTGTAACAGTTTATCTGTGGCAGACATCCCAGCAAGTTTTATGTTTGAAATTCTGCACTACATCTTGTGCTGATTTTGTATTCTAAATACAAAGTTTCTCTCTGCATGAGAAGAAAAATTAGATTATACATACTTTCCATTGAGCCAGACGTCTTTCTTGCTTTTTGAAAAAATTCACTAAAAAACAAATTGCAGTGCGAAGCTGAGAAGTTGGGAAAAGAGTCACTAACCTTTGGGAATTTAGTCCAACAAAAACGCTTACCTCAGAGGTACATGATTAGGTATAACTGCATTTTTCTCAAGTCACAGAAAACAATGAAAGCACTGCCTGTGGTGCCACTTATGTTAGCACCTCTTGGATTTTTATCCAACTTCAGGTTTGCTTTGAACATTTTATACATATCTATATATATATATTAAAAATGGCATACTGCCTTAGAATACAAAACTATGAAGACTGTTTGGTGAAGGAGCCAACGTCGCTGAAGGCTGAAGCTGCGTATAGAGTTCCTCAGAGCAGCCTGGACTTCCCAGGGCCTCCTCACTGCCTTGGCTAAGGGTGGGTTGAGCAGTTCTGGGGGACAGTTGCGTGATATTTTCTGAGGAATAATTATAGATAAGTTGCAGATACCTTTTTCCCATTGTTTAGTGAAGTGTGTTGGAGTGTGCATTAGTGCTGGATTTCAGTCACAGCCCAGCAGTTACGGTCCCATTCAGACATAGGTGCAGTCTCAGCACACAAAGGCTTTCACTGCCACAAGGGCTGGTGGTTCACAGTCTATCATTGCCTTCTGTGACACAACGAACAGAAATGTTCAGTGAAGCTGATATATGCATAGAAACTGAGTTTGGAATATTAAAAATACTTTTAATTATTAGTTATAATTGTGCGGGAGATGTGCAGGAAAATGGGACTAAACAAGCCAACAAAAAATTTAAGCAAAAAAGCTGTCACAGTCCACTGAAAATGTTGAAGCTTAAAAAATTTGCTATGTAAACTTGATTTGCATTATTTCACACCAGCACTGCAGTGTAAATGAGCAGCGTATGCTATGTGAGGTTCTTACAATAATCCATTGTAATGATCTATCGTTGGCTTTAATACATAGTGCAGCAATGCAAAATTTGCTGTAACCAGTACTGAGGATTTTTTAGTCCTTAATCTCTGTGTTTTAGTCTCATAGTTAAGCATCTGCAATAATAATAATTTTTGAAATTGGCAGCATTTCTATTGGGCCTTCCATCTGAGGATGTCTCAGGGTTTTCACAGCTATGCAGAAGTAAGCCCTACAATTTGCCCTTGAGGAGCAGATGGCTTTTTTTCTATTATGGAGATGAGGAACTGAAACACAGTTCAGAGGCATGTTTTATGATGCCAAGCTTGTTTTCAAAAGCAAGTTACTTTTTGGGTTATAGAATTCCATCAACTTCCAGTAGCTTAAAGCAATTTGAGTGCTTTGACCACCCTTAACTTGTGTGCCATGAAGGGGCTTGGAGAGAACCAGGAGTCTGAGCTTAAATCAAACAGCAATCCTTTCTTCAACAATTGATTTTGGGGTTTTGTGTTTGTTAATTTAACTGTTTCTCTAGCTCTAGAGAGATAAACATGATAGAAAAGAACATGTTCTAAATCTAACCTCCTTGGTTTACTGTCCTGTACAGAGATGCCTTCTGAGCTCAGGAGGGGAGTCTGAAAGTTGCCTCTTTGGCCAAACCCTGGAGTTTTTTTGATGCCTAATCTGGGTGTGCAGCCTCTTCTGAAGCTCATGGTGCTCAGTCTGTGTTGGTGGCACCCAAACCAGCTGGAATAAACTGGCCTCCCACAGTGCACTGGCCACATTGTGACGTGCCCATGGTGTGGAGGGATGTACGAAGGCCCTGCAGAAGAGCCACCTGAACTCTCTACACGTAAGGGAGACGAAGTAGGGAGATTTCTTCACTGGAGGGGAACCCGATGATGCTCCATGTTGATAAATAGGAGGGTTTAGGCAAGGATGAACTTCAGATCCAGGCCAGCAAATGTGGTGTCTGTGCAAACCTTTTGTTCTTAAGAGAAAATGCAACTGGCTGGGGGATAGCCTGGGTTTGAGCAGCTCCCGCCCATGAACGCTGACCCCCAGGGCTGGGGTGACCAGGCAGCTGAGCAGGCCTGTCCCTCTGCAACCCCTTCAAATGCAGCTCTGCTCAAAGTCTGGCGGAAACATAATGTTTCCAAGTAGCTTTGGGCAGGGAGCTGGAGGAAAGTGTTTTGCAGGGACTGTGAAATTGTGTCTGGTTGATTATATTTCTATTAGCAAAATAACTCTGAAATAATAATTATATCAACGTCGTCAGTGTATGCTGAGATGGCAGTGCTGCTTACTCCTGTCAATCTGTGATGTGCTGTTTGTCTCCTTTCTAAGAGAGATCACATTTTTTTAAGACTTCATTTTATTGTTTTAACTTCATGACTGTATTTCTGAACTTGGCTCATGTTATCTGGAAGACAAATTGAGAATGAAGTATGATTTATACTACAGTTTGGCCAAATTGTTCTTATTAGAAGGAAAAATACATTTATTGAATGCATTGAGGCTGGAATTAGCTCTTCACTGATGATGATAAATGCTTGCAGTCCTGTAAACGTGCTGAACATTACGTTGCTAAATTACTGTACCACTTTGAGATTGATTATCAAGAATGGTCCTTTAAGCTTCATGACCTGCACATATATCCTGAGGACTACTGACATCCTGAAGCTTCCTTAATGCTCTTTTTTTCCTAATTAAACTTTTTATTGAATTTTCTTACCCTTTTAATACTTGTTTTGATTCTCTTATGCGCAAATGACAAAAGCCTTGCACTAGCCATGTGATTCTCTATTTTAGAACAGTCCCACTTTGCAGGATTAGCCATTTTTAATGACTTTAATCTCCTTTTTGAAAGTGATTTTTCTCATTCTGCTACATTCCTTTGATTGCATTAATGTAGAATTATTATTCTAACCATCATTGCCAGACATGTCACACCACATCTAAAATATATCTTCCCACTAAAATATTACTGTGGTAAAATACCTTAGAATTTCCTTCTCAGTTCATTAAAGGTCTTTTCTTCAATTTAATATGGCAAGTTAAAATTAACAGGGCTATTTTTCATTCCACAAAGAGATTAATGATAATGAGTTTTCCCTAATTTCTTCAGTTTAGGCATTTAGTAATTTAGTATCTTGTTTATAAGAAGTCCAGGCAGGTTGTTTCTTGGGCTTAAAGTTTTCTAATTATTTTAAATTTGTAAAACTATGAGAAAATGATGCAATAAAAAGAATGTAGAGGCTAAACATAAAAATAGGTGAAAGGTCCAAATCGAGCTAACAGAGGGAGACAGTCTTTGCTTTTACCTGTCTATGTAAATGCTTCCATTTCTATTACGAATCCAGCTTTTCAATCTGAGAAATGGTAATTTTTTTGAATCCAAATTATATGAGCACAGCAATGGCTTTGTGCTTCGCTCACAAAGTAACACTAATACCAGCTTTCTTGGATTTTGTTTTCTGAATGGCCCAATATGTTTGAAAAGCAGCAGCTGGAGGGGAACTGGCCCTATTTGAAGTTAAGAGTGTGTTTTGAGGTAGATCGGTTCGTTTCAGAGGAAAAAGAAACTTTCTAAAGATTTGTTCCGTTTGTGTGGTGGGCCAATGTAATGGTTGGCATAAGTGCATATGGATGTAATGAAGTTAAAGCAGTTGGCCCAGCCTGTGTTACCACTGGATTTGGCCCATTGCATGCACGGTTTCAGAGCTGAACAATGAAGCTTTATTCAGTGGGGCCGTTTGGAGTGCTCTGGGTTCTCCCCAGCGCAGCCCTTCCTCTGTGTGCTGCTGCCCGGCGCAAGGCATGACAGCAGTCTGACTGTGAAAGAGAAGGTATTTAAAATGCATGTATTTTTAAAAAGAATTTCTGCAAATGGACATTTTAAATTTATTTTAATTGCAGCCAGTAACCTCCAGCAGTAAGTAACACAATGGTGGAGTGCTTTTTCTCCTGTTGTTGTTTTTCTCCTTCCCCCCCTCCCTCCCCATAGAGAGCAGCAGCGGCAGCAAACGCAACATGTGCTGCCCTAGTTCAGGCCCAGCATCCCCCTCGTGCTCCCCTTTGTCTCCTTGCCCCTGGAGGAGCCCAGCTGGTGAGAGGAGGGAATTAGGCAGCCCTGAGCTACCGGCACCTCCCCGGGGCCCCTAATCCGGGCGCTGGCAGCCGGCTGCCTCCTTCCCTCCGACGGCCCGTGGCCGCAGGTCCGTGGGGACGGAGCCCCGGATACGGCTGGCGGCGGAGATGGGGGGATGGCGGGGGCTCCCTGGGGGCTGAGCAAAGCTGTGCTGGCAGCGGGGTGGGCGGCGGAGGTGGCTTAAATTGGGAACATGAGGCTTTGTTGCAGCCGCAGAGAGAGAGAGCCATTCATGGTCGGGGGAGTGAAGCCTGAGAAAAGTTTACGTAAAAAATCAGGAGCTTGTTGCCTGTGTTTTAGGTTTGGGCTCCGCCAGACTCGGAGGAGCTGGTTGAGCACAAAGACCTTGAGCATCTTAGAAGCGCGGGTGCTTGCTGAGAGTCGAGGTGCATTTTGGGAGCAGAAAGAAGCGTGTTCCCGGTGTCCAGCATCGCTCTGGAGCAGGAGGTTTAGTTAAACCGGGGAGCGGAGCTCTCTGGGGAGCACGGAGCGAGGGGGGTGGACGCCTGACCTGTGCATCCTGAGAAACAGGCATCCGTGTCGTGCGGGAGAAGTTGTCTGGTGTGTGAATATTTGGTGTAGTTTTTTCCAAGGTAGCTCCTCTCTTTCTTTCCTGGGATGAAAAACAGGTCTTTGCCAAAGCAAACCGTGCCACAGGAGCTGCCTCTCTACGGTGGTGATATCCTCATTAGCCGAGCCTTTCTTTGAGAGCTCCTCTGCCGTACATGTGCTCTCCTCCGCCTGGTGACTCTAGTTGGCAGGCACGAGGAGTGTGCGTGTGGCAGCCTACACACACAGTTGGGGATTTTTTTTTATTGGTTTGTTTTAGTAAAAGCTGAAGTAGGAACATTAAATGTTTTATAAGGACAGTGTATCTCGAGAACCAGTTTATTTTCGGAATCTTCAAATGTTTATGTGGCCAGCGCCTTCCCTCATTTACATGAACTTTATTTTTGCTTCATTCTGTGGTTTAGTTTTATATCGGACTAGTGGTGTTTTTGTTTCGCTCAACACCTCTGCATTTGTTGGAATTAGGGTATTTAACTCTCTTCTGTTGCATGTTAACAACTCTGTTAATGAAAGCTGACAACATTTTATGTATTTTTCCTAAAAAGACTATTTTGCTGCTGGAGTTGGTGCTGTTTTTTGTTATAGTAATATTGAATTATAAAATATTTTCCAAAGCTTCATATTGAGCAAAGGAAATAGTTACTAAAACAGAAGCTGGGCCATTGTTGGTTTATCCTGAAGTTGATTTTTTTGTGATGTCTTTATATGTCCAGTGGTGATTTTCCTGGGCTTTTTAAAATTTGGTTTTGTACCAAAAGGGCAACATTACCTCTTATACAAGTGAATGTGGTAATGGTGCACATCTCTTCTCTGATTTTGTTCAGCTGCTTCAAATCTTAGGCTTTTATTTCACCTACATGTTCGACTCTGCCTTTTAGCAGCCTTTAATTCTGTTACAGTTTTGAGACAGAACTGAAGGATTTTGTTTAATGGAGACATTACTTAAAACCATCTTGATGTAGCATTTAAAAGACCCACAAATTCACAGGTGATCACTTAACACTGTAGCTTTTCGAAATGTTTGTATTGCTTCGTTGCACATTGTGTTTTGCTTTCTTTATTCATTGTTTATTGCTTTACAGTATAGTGAGCAGGTGTTAAACCTGCTAAAGAAAAATGCTTTTTATTAACACTAGGTCTTTGGCATATTTGTGAATTATGTGTACAAATATATTTTTATTTCTCCTTCTCAAACCTCCTTTGAAATTCAAGAGGGTTTTTTGGGGGGTTTTTGAGTTGAATTTTTTTTTTTTAATGCTGTAGTAGCAGAAGCCCATAGTGTTGTTGAGAGCTTTGTCCTTATTTCACAGATGCACTGGGAATTGTTTTTAATCTCCTTTCTGCTTTCCCATTACAGATGGTGATGACGACCCACAACTCTCCTGGGTGGCTTCATCTCCCTCCAGCAAAGATGTTGCATCACCCACTCAGATGATAGGAGATGGGTGTGATCTCGGCATCGGGGAGGAGGAAGGGGGGACTGGCCTGCCATATCCGTGTCAGTTTTGTGATAAGTCCTTCATTCGCCTGAGCTACCTTAAAAGGCACGAGCAGATCCACAGTGACAAACTACCTTTCAAATGCACCTACTGTAGCCGGCTTTTTAAGCACAAGAGAAGTAGGGATCGCCACATAAAGCTTCACACAGGGGATAAAAAGTACCATTGCCACGAGTGCGAGGCTGCGTTCTCTCGCAGCGACCACCTCAAAATTCACCTGAAAACCCACAGCTCCAGCAAACCGTTCAAGTGTACTGTTTGTAAACGTGGGTTTTCATCTACCAGCTCATTGCAGAGTCACATGCAAGCTCATAAAAAGAACAAGGAACATATGGCAAAGACTGAGAAAGAGGTGAAGAAGGATGATTTTATGTGTGATTACTGTGAAGAGACATTCAGTCAGACTGAAGATTTGGAGAAGCACGTAATGACACGCCACCCACAGCTTTCCGAGAAGGCCGATTTGCAGTGTATTCATTGCCCTGAAGTATTTGTAGATGAAAACTCGCTGCTCTCACACATTCATCAAGCCCATGCCAACAAAAAACACAAGTGCCCTATGTGCCCGGAGCAGTTTTCTTCAGTGGAGGAAGTCTATTGCCACTTGGACAGCCACAGACAACCTGACTCCAGCAATCACAGCATCAGCCCTGACCCAGTCTTGGGAAGCGTTGCGTCCATGAGCAGTGCAACGCCCGACTCCAGCGCATCGGTGGAAAGAGGTTCCACCCCAGATTCGACCTTAAAGCCTTTGAGAGGACAGAAGAAAACCAGGTCTGTTGACAGAGAGGAAGGCCAGAACTGGTCTAAAGTTACTTACAGCTGCCCGTACTGCTCGAAGCGCGATTTTAACAGCCTTGCTGTTCTGGAGATCCATCTGAAGACCATTCATGCAGACAAACCTCAGCAAAGCCACACGTGCCAGATCTGCCTTGATTCCATGCCTACACTGTACAACTTGAATGAACACGTGAGAAAAGTGCACAAGAACCATGCCTATCCCATGATGCAGTTTAGCAACATTTCTGCCTTCCATTGTAATTACTGCCCGGAGATGTTTGCAGACATCAATAGCTTACAGGAGCACATCCGTATTACTCACTGTGGCCCAAACGCTACCACTCAAGATGGCAACAATGCTTTCTTCTGTAACCAGTGCTCCATGGGCTTTCTGACCGAAGCAACCTTGACTGAGCACATTCAGCAGACTCACTGCAATGTAGGAAATTCAAAATTGGATTCCCCTGTCATTCAGCCAACACAGTCTTTTATGGAAGTTTATTCATGCCCTTATTGCACAAACTCCCCCATTTTTGGCTCCATCCTGAAGCTTACAAAGCATATTAAAGAAAACCACAAGAACATTCCTCTGGCACACAATAAGAAGTCAAAAGCAGAGCAGAGTCCAGTTTCTTCTGATGTTGAAGTCTCATCCCCTAAAAGGCAGCGGCTTTCTGCTAGCGTAAACTCAGTGTCTAATGGTGAATACCCATGTAATCAGTGTGATCTAAAGTTCTCAAATTTTGAAAGTTTTCAAACCCATTTAAAGTTGCATTTGGAGTTGCTGTTGAGGAAACAGTCTTGCCCTCAGTGTAAAGAAGACTTTGATTCCCAGGAATCTCTTCTGCAACATCTCACTGTACATTACATGACAACTTCAACTCATTATGTGTGTGAGAGCTGTGACAAACAGTTTTCTTCAGTGGATGATTTGCAGAAGCATTTGTTGGACATGCATACTTTTGTGTTGTATCACTGCACCCTTTGCCAAGAAGTTTTTGATTCCAAGGTATCTATCCAAGTGCATCTGGCAGTCAAGCACAGCAATGAAAAGAAGATGTATCGTTGCACAGCCTGTAACTGGGATTTTAGGAAGGAGGTGGATCTCCAGATCCATGTGAAGCATAGTCACTTGGGAAATCCATCAAAGTCTCACAAATGCATCTTCTGTGGTGAGACCTTTAGCACAGAAGTAGAACTGCAGTGCCACATCACAACCCACAGCAAAAAATACAACTGCAAGTTTTGTAGCAAAGCTTTTCATGCCATCATCTTGCTTGAAAAGCACTTGCGGGAAAAACATTGTGTTTTTGATGCGAGCGCTGAGAATGGTACAGCTAATGGCATGACCCCAACAAATAAGAAGACAGAAGGGGCAGATATCCAGAACATGTTGATGAAGAATCCAGATACTTCCAATAGTCATGAAGCCAGTGAGGATGATGTAGATGCTTCTGAGCCCATGTATGGCTGTGACATTTGTGGGGCTGCCTACACTATGGAGGTCCTCTTGCAGAACCATCGTTTGAGAGATCATAACATCAGGCCTGGGGAGGATGACTGTTCTAGGAAGAAAGCAGAATTCATCAAAGGTAGCCATAAGTGTAATATCTGCTCAAGGACCTTTTTCTCGGAAAATGGCCTGAGAGAGCACATGCAGACTCATCGAGGCCCAGCTAAGCACTACATGTGCCCCATCTGTGGGGAACGTTTCCCATCACTCCTGACCCTGACGGAGCACAAAGTCACTCACAGCAAGAGTTTGGATACAGGGACATGTCGGATCTGCAAAATGCCGCTGCAGAGCGAGGAGGAATTTATTGAGCACTGCCAGATGCATCCAGATCTCAGAAACTCCCTCACTGGGTTTCGCTGTGTTGTCTGCATGCAGACAGTCACCTCCACCCTTGAGCTGAAAATTCATGGGACATTCCATATGCAGAAATTGGCAGGAAACTCTGCAACCTCATCACCCAACGGCCAGGCCTTGCAAAAACTCTACAAGTGTGCGTTGTGCTTGAAGGAGTTCCGGAATAAGCAGGACTTGGTAAAGTTGGATGTGAACGGCCTTCCCTATGGCCTGTGTGCTGGATGCATGACCAGGAGCACGAATGGACAGTCTTCGGGCTTGACTCCACAGGAGGTGAACGAGAGGCCATGTGGCAGTCTGAGGTGTCCAGAGTGTAGTGTCAAATTTGAAAGTGCTGAAGACCTAGAGAGCCACATTCAGGTAGATCACCGAGACCTGACGCCTGAGACTAGTGGCCAAAGGAAAGGTACCCAGACGTCCCCTGTTCCCAGAGTAAGTACAGCTGAACTTAAAATGTTTGAGGAATAAAATGTAGACCTTCAATGTGAGAACTGATCTGTTTTGATTTTTTTTTTTAAACCGTCACACTGTTACTTTCTCAAATTACTTGTGGTAGTAAAAAACCCAACAAAACAGGAGGAAAGATAGAGCGATGCACATAGAAAAATTAAAAGTTGTTCAGCCTCGCAGGGTCCTTGATTCCTAGTGGCAGCACATCAGATTTTTTACCATAGAACTGCCCTAGATTTAGCAACAAAAAGCTAAAGCACTTGAACAGTGGACATTGAGTTTGTCCATGAGCTCTGATTCTACTGAACTGGCAGATCTGGAAAAGCTGGGGCAATTTAATGAGAAAAGGAGATGCTGAGTACCCAAAACAACAAAAAAAAATCTAATCTGTCATATGTGAGGAAGGAGATTATTTTTTACTAGGGAAATAAAAATGAACAGGAGGATACAGGAACTTCTGAGGAAAAATGTAATGAATTCCACCCTACGCCCCAAATTCTCGCTAAAGAGCTTGTCCTTATGAATGTCTGTCAGAGCGAATGGTTTGAGGTTACTTGGATGTCTGTGTGCATACATGTGTGCATGCATGTATGTGTGTACGATTTTAAAAGAACCTGCTTCATGGCCCTTCGGTAAGTTTAGTTTTCTTAGCAAATCTGGACATTGTTGTCTAATGCAGATTACATATAAGTGTGCTGTCCTTGGCTGTTCACAGATAGCCTGCTTTCCCATTTCTTCGCTTACAAGTTATTTGGGAACATGCAGATCCAAGTAAGGTTCCAGAAGCCTACTCAGGAGATTAATATCATTTGCAGTTTATAGTCTTTTAAAATTATTTGTTGACGTTTTGGTTCAAGAATGGGCCAAGTCAGTCCTTCCTCTGTCAGGAACAGATGGAATGAGAAGTGGATTTTGGAAATCTTCTCAGGAGACCAACAGCAGACACATCTGAGTATTGATATCATCTGACATTTTTAATTAAACATGATGGGGTGAGATTTTCAAAAGTATCTAAGGAAATTAGGCACCCAACTCCTAATGAATAATTCCAGCCGTAGATGCCTGTTTATGTCAATCTGCTAATTAAAGCACCCATAAACACATCTTACTGAATTAAAAGAACCTGAAAATACCATTCAACTAGAACACCAGAGGCTCAGTAAGTAAAAGGAAACCCTAAGTATGTGCTGAGGATGTAGGCTGAGATGCCTCCAGCAGAGCTGGTGCAGGCTGTGTCCCGGCAGGACGTGTCAGCTCTGGCCAAACTGGGCTGTGCAGGGGCACACTGGCACTGTCTCAATGCCCTGACCCAGGCTCCTGAGACAATCCCACAGAAAGTTTAATTTCGTTTGTATTTTTTTCTCTGTTAGTAAAACAACTGGATATTTTTCCCTCTGGGTGTGGTGAATTTGTGACTAAACCTCCAGGCACACACACCTGCTTTTGCAGAAGAATAAGAAATGGAAATATCCCTCCTTTGGTGTGATACCTTCTGAGAGTTCAGCTGAGGCTCTTGCTAGGTCATTGTCCTTCCTCCTCCTCCTAAGGCCTTTATTTCCTTCTAAATTCTTTAAAAACACCTCTGTTATCCTAGGTAGGACACTATTGCTATGCCTGTAGCCTACAGTATTACCTTTTCCTTCCTATGAGCTGGCAGAACACATTACCATTTTCTGTCTTATTTCTTGCTTTAACTCTTTCCATTCAGTGACAGCTTCCATACTTGTTCTCTCAGGGAAAGTTTTAAGCTCTTCAATAAGGTAAATGCTTTGGATTTCATCCCATGAGGAAAGTTCTGAGCTCCTTTGAAGAAGATAATGAAAAGTAGCATTTGTGACGATGGCAAATGGTACCTTCAACCTGTGTCTATGGCCTGCACATATGCTAATATCAGAGACCTTTGTGGTATGCATCCCAGGAACAGATATATTGTTATTAGGAATAATTCATTATCTTAGCCTTCATTATAGGTACAAGACCTGAATTCTGATATCAGTTCACTTGAAAACTATTGGTGTTTCACTCAGGTTTCTTAAGGCAATGAGTGCCCTTTGTGTCTGCCTGGTACAGGGATTTTCAAAGAATTATACTGCCTTTTAAATGGTGATATATCTCTGTATTTCAAGAACAGCATTTACTTAAGTTCATTGGCTTCATAGCAAAGCTAAGCAAGTTGAACACGATCTCTCTTGTCATCTTGTAATGTGCTGTGCACAGGTAAAATACCACTTTACTGGAGCATTGTTTAGCACAAAGTGCATGTAATCTGCACATGTCCAGAGAAGAGCTACTTCTCTCCACTTCTCGAGCACTTCTACATTTCTTTTTTCAACCACCTTATTGATTTTTCTTTCTTAAATGGAGAAACAGTTGAAGATTAGGACGAGGTACAGTCAGAAGGAAAATATAGGTAGATTAGATTTTTAGAAAGGAAGAAAATAAATATTAGCCCTTGGTGAACAAAGAATATTCAGGAAGAAAAAAAGAGAGCAGGAGAAACTGAACAATTCCTTTTTATTTAAGTTTATATATGTGTGCAAGTGGATATAGAACCACAAAGGAAGTATGACTATTTTGTTATATTTTGGTTTGATTTTTTACTATTGAATTATTTGAGATTTTATTCTGAAAATCGGTTGGAGACAACTAAATGAGTATTGAAAACCACTCAGAATTGCTTGGCAGTTTTGGAGTTTGGTTCTTTTTTATCCATAAGAATGAAAGAAAAGACATAACTCTTGAAAATCCTACTGCATTCTGTCTTCCTCGTACATTTTAGAAGGCAAAGAAAGGGGAAGAAATATCTGGGAATTGATCACTTTTGTTACTGGATGCCTACCTAGGATCCAGTCATGTTGGTCAATAAGACAGATTCCCAGGCAGGCCAAGTTTTTGCCTTGTGCATATGGCAGCAGCCACTTTGGAGGATTTGTTTTTAGGAGATTTTAATTGAAGTCAATACTCTTCTGTAAGAAGCATCACTAGGAGGAATCAATAAAATACATCTTAGTAGTAAAAGATTGCTCTAACATCAATTTGTGTTTAATTCTTATAGTTTTACATGAGCTCTTCTGTTTGGATAGGACTAAAAAGTCTTTTTTTCAGATGAGCATCACTAGTAGAGGTACCATTCAGTATCTGACACATGTATAGTTCAAGACCGTTTTTCATTCTATTAAGATCTCATCAGAGGTAATGCTTTCCTATTTTTCTGAACTTATTTCTGTGCATGACACCTTCAGTTTTAAATACATTTTATTAATTCCTTTTCACATCCTTTTCTAGAGGAATATGCATATCTCAAGAAACATAACCAGTTGTTTAGTATTGAGATTTCTCATTTCCCAATACTGGACACAGTCACATTTCAAGCAGTTCTTTCTCTTATACAGATTTACCCTTATTTTGTACCACAGGTATCAGGAGCAGTGCTTGTTTAACGTTGACAATGACAAATGCTTAGACTTCAGTTAAGTTTTCATCTTGAATGGTGTTGCTATTTTTAGCCCACCTAGGTTATTTGGACTGAAGAGGCAAAGGAGGCAGCGTAGAAAGTTGGAAGAATGAACTCTATTGTGTTCCTTTACTCAGTTCCTTTTCTCCTGCACACTTTCTTGGACTCAATTCCTCCTCTTTGTTCTCCCCCACACCCCTTCTCTTCCCTTGTAAATCCACTTGAATGGAGGAATATTTTCTTTGTAGAACAGGAAACCATTTCCAGATTTAAAGGAGGATAGTCTGGAAAACCCAGGAGAACAATAGATACTTCAGAAAAGAAAACAGAACCCTCTGTTGTTATTACTACGATTTTGTGCCAAGACTAGAATTAAATATCTTGATTTAATAGAGATTGAGCTCTCAGCTTAAGGCCTGCTCATCTGGTCTCTTCTGTCATCTAGGTGCCATCACCACACTCCTCAGTGTGGGCATCTTTGTTGTCATGGCTTGTGAAGATAAAACTTTAGAAAAGGATAACTGATACATTGATAATGTTCACAAAGCAGCAAAATGGTAGTAGAAGACCATATTTGGTACCCCAACTAATACAGCCTTGTATTAAAACTAATGCTTCCCATTTACTGATAATAAAAGTATGTTTTGTGACATTCTTTTAAAGACAGTTATTAATGAGCCAAAAAATCAGCTCTTCCTCCTCTTGCATGTACATTTGGGTGCTAATCTGGCTGTAGTTGTTTTGAGACCTGTCTGAGGCTGTTTATTAACCTCACTTCATATCAAGTGGGGTGCCCTGTCACCGGAGGCATCACCTTGGTTGAGATGCTCTTTTACATACATGGTCTCAATTGAGGCTGAAGGTAAAATACTCAGAGAAAGCCTGAAATCTGCCATCTTCTTTGAAGGGTGGTCATGCTAAGCAGGATGTTTTATAAGTTTGTGAAATGGTGTGGAGGAGTTTGCACTGGGTCTGTGGATAAACAAAGACATGCTGTCTCCAGATCTGTTAGTAAGTAGCTTTCAGAAGCACCGAATCAATTAAAAAAATGATTCAATTGTCTGTGTTTAATATAACTTTAAAGGTTTGAAATAGAGTCAGGCTGAAACATTGTCCTCCTTAGCTAGTTACTTAGGGAACCCTCATAACGGAGATAAGCGTTGGACAAGGCACAAAACTTAGCTTTGAAGTTTTAAAGAAGAGGAAGGTTTCAAGTTTTAAATGTGACCACATGAATCAGTCACTGCCCAATCCCATTTTTCTCTTCCAAGGTTTTTTGTGTTTTATTTTGTTTTTAAAGTTAGGAGCCCTCAGCATGTGTATGCCAGTGTGTTTGAGAGGTCATGTGTACGTATGTGTGCTGTACTTGTCTGCCAGAATAGATTCCCCAGAAAGAGTGCTGCAGAAATCCAGCTGCTTTTCCATTAACAGCCTTGATTTCCGAATGGACTCCAGGAGGATACTTTCTTGAGCTGCCTAGGGATAACTAGCCAATCCAAACTATTTCCTTTTATGTGGTTGGCTGTGTCAGCTTTCAGCCAATGGAGTATAGCCTTCTGCCTATTATCATGTTAATCACCCATTGTTATTTTAGCCTAGAAAGCCCTGCCTATGTGCAAACACACACTGTGTTCAGAATTCATGGAATACATGTAACATCCATAGACTGGTGCATTTGTTATTATGGTATTACAGCATGTTCATTAACCTCCAGCAGGCTAACTTGTTGCCATTGATGACACAGGAAGTAGTTAAGAAGCTCTTGGCAGCACCTAATTTGTTCTTTCCTCAGCAGGTGCTTGAGGAAATTGGATCCCATGTGCAGAGGGGGTGACAGCAACTCCTCTGTCTAACTCAAAACTTCTGACTTATTACTGCTGTCCTAAAAATGAGATTCTGTACATGGGTGTGGGGTGGAGGCTGTATGAAAAAGTAATGTGCATCTAAAAGTACACCAAAAATACCCACAAAATGTTTTCCTTCAAAAAAGTTCAGAGGGTGTTGCTTACTGAGTTGGGTTTCTCAGTGCTGTTGGCTTGGGATTCTCATCCATTGCTCAGCTAACTGAGTCTGTGGCCAGTGTGCTGAGATGTCATGTGTGTTCTGCTGCCGACAGCTCGAGCCATAAGGTTATGGACTGCAGGCTCCTGCTCCTGCCTAGTGGCAAGTGTTGCAGTAGGAATTATTCTCCAGAAAGAAGGAGGCACAAAAGGACCAGTTTTTCTAAATTACACATCAGAAGATGTCTATTTAGATAGCATATTCCCATGCAGTAAATGAGGTGTACATTAGACCAAAGACTCCTGCTTTGGGAAATAAGAGTTTTTGCAAGTGTACAAAAGCTTAGCCTTCATGGTTTTTGTGGGTTTGTTTTTTTTTTTTTTCTGACTTGGATGTCTAACTTGTCAACATGCATTTTAATTTCTGCAAATGGTTTCATGGATTTTTTCCTGTCATGTTGCAGAAGTACACGTACCACTGTCAATCTGAGTGCAAACCCCATTTTCCCTGTTTGAATAAATGGTTCATGTAATTGCTTCTTCACACTGTCTCCTGACTTCTGCAGCTAGGCCTCCCTGGTATGACTTTGAGATGGAGAAAATATAAACAGATTGTGCTAGGAAACACTTCTTTTGTGGTAATGCAGTTTTTCCAGGATTTCTGATGGGAGACCAATAAAAAATGCATTTTTTTTGTTCACTTCCCTATGTAACCGTAGGTGCTTTACCTACTGTGTTTTGAGTTTAATGAAAGGTGGAATTTTTTGAGAAAGTTGATCTTATTCTGAAAACAGTTATTTTTCTGTCTTTTATTTCACTCTGTGGGAATTTTACTGCAATGGGTAAATGACAGAAGCAATCTCATTATGGCTCAAGTACTCAGTCAGATTTTCAAGTACTATAATTTGAAATTTTTTAAGTTGAAATTAAATTTTTTTCCTAAAGCAGGTTGTTAATTAGAGGTTGTGTTTATGGTCCCAGAAAAGCCTGACCTGGGGATACATAAGCAAAACAGACTTCAGTGGAGGAAATTTGAAGCATGTAACATGCTATATTCATGATCACACTTGCCTTATGCTACAGTGCAGTTTTCTCTAATCTCTTTTTGGTTATTAAACAGAAAAAGACCTATCAATGCATCAAGTGCCAGATGACCTTTGAGAATGAGAGAGAGATACAAATCCATGTCGCTAACCATATGATTGGTAAGACATTCTTTACACTAGGCCACTCATTGGCTGCTTATTTTTTGCTACTCTTTGAAATTCACTATTTGAATAATTTGTTAATATTCATGCTGTAATTTATTTTTTTATTTTTCAAGGAAAATGATTTTGATGTAATGATTCTTCACTTCAAAGCTTTTTAAATATGTGGTTATAAAAGTGTTACTGCTGAGTTTTTTTTCCTTATCCTTTTCAGTCCTCATGTAGCATTTTCATTTATATTAAAATCAAACTTTTGACGGTATCTTCCATTTGATAGCATAAATTTCTCTCTATCTGTGTAAAAAGTACTTGCCAGTTGTCAACCACTTAGGAGCAATTATGTTTCAATTTTGTATGTCATGACATTGAATAGATGTAACTGCTAGCATTTTCCCAGCTAAGTGTGGTGAATTCCTGTGGAACATTGTCAAAACAAAACATTTAGAGAGTTATTTCAGTGGGGTTTTTTTCTTTTTCCAACAATTCTGGACTTCAGGAAGTTCAACTTTTCAGATATACAAATGTTTTAAAATTCAGTGCTTTCTGCCTTCTCCTACAGTCCTGTTGCAGGAGTTGGTAAAAGCGTTATTGTAATCTGATGGGTTGTATTTCTGCTACAGCTGTATGATTGCTTTTCTGATGAACAGAAAGAAAGGATTTTTCATGCCTGTACAGATGTTATAAATATATGTGTTGGCCCAAGAGGTCAGTTTATTTTGATGCATAGACCACAAGGAGTTATTTACGCATACCCCTGTAGGCATACAGGGTGAGACCCTTCAAGGACCCTACAGTGCTCTCCATGTGTCTCGTACCTTCACATGCAGCATTTATCTCCCATAAGCCTAATGGCTTTCCTTCAACAATTTTACATTTAGGAAATTATTCTCCCATCAATTCAAGTTGTAACTCCTATTAGCTTTGAAGTGGATTATGCATAAATACTAGAAAGAGAGAGAAATGTGGACTGACAGTCTTCAAACCCTAACACCCAAATGAAAAGTATGCATGTCAGTCACAATAATTTTCATTCAAGACCCAGGCAGGAGTTTTAAGTTAATGTCAAGCAGGTTAAGATGAAGATGTCTAAAAATGTTTGCTTTTGTAGCAGGTGCTAATGTAATCTCTTGTTTGCAAGCTTGAAGAGTGAGTTCCTTATTAATTGGACCATAGTGATTTCATGTAGCTCCCCCCTAGATTTTTTTTTAAGAAAGAAGTCCTTAGGCAAGCTTAGCACTTGTTTCAACTTAATTTGTGATCCAGTACCTAACAAATGATTTTCAAATACAAAGATCTTGAAACGCTGAGTGAAGGTTCTGCCTGATTTAAGAGGGGAATCATTTTTCCTTTTGGAAAGATATAATTTTTTCATTTTCCAGTAACTGATGCGTGTGGTTTATATATGTAGGTCCTCAAATGAGTGCTGTCTGGAATCATACAGAATGATCTACATGACCTTACAAGGTTCACTATTAGTACTATTGGAAAACAACAGGCTGAGAAAAACGTGGTGCTGCTATTCATGAAAACTGTTTCAAGGAACATTGTTTCCTTGAAGCTGTACATAAGTTATTATACATATTTGGAAGAACTCTGTAAAAATACAAAGGTGCATATGGACCCAGTTCTCTACACCTAGGACATTGTAAATACCAGGACATGATAAGAAAATGTGTGATTATTCCTTGTGGTGTCATGTCTTCATGTTACTTTGCTGAGGTATGGTCTGAGAATGTTCATTAAGTTCAGGTCATCACTTCTTTTAATAGTGCAGTTTAGGAAAGAGAACAGTATAGAAACCTGAAATAGCCAAGATTCCTCCCACTCTGGTTGTCTTGATTCACAAGGCACTTGGGACCCCTCTCCTTCAGGACATGCAAGTGCTTCGGAAAAGGCGTTGCCAGTGAGTTTGCTCACTTGTATTTGTTGGTATTTGTTCTTTACTGGGGAATGCTGAAGGGAAAAGAAGAGGCTAGATGTCACCATTTCTCCAGTAATAAATGCTGTGCAGATTTTTGGTGTTAATTTGCGTAGTTCTAAGTCGGTAATAGTAAGGAGAGTGTTGGACTGCCTCTTGGGCTTGCTCCTGTGCCCTTTGATCACAGCCTGAGAGCCTTGTTCCCTTGTTCAGGCCTCAGGAGAGACATGCCTCCTTTTACTGCTCAGACTGGTTTCTCACTTATAAAATAAGGGGTGCAAGAGTTTCCCTTCTCTGTGTTAGATCAAGTCTAGCCAGATGGGCAGTGAGAGACAGAAGCCAGTAGAGCTGTTTCTGCAGCCCAGGTCTGTTTCACAGGGATTTTTAATGTCATCGTCAATATAAGATCTACAGAGGAGAATTTGTTAGTGCTGGGTGGACACTGAGATTGCAGGGTGAACATATAGGAGTTTGGGGGACAGGTGGAGCTTGTTCTCAGACTGTGTGTCCTCAGGAGCTTAGGGCTGGCCTTATCTCAATAAACTTGTATCTGTCTGAAGTTCATGTGTCTGGTTTAATATAGTCATTGAGATGCTGTCTGGGGAAAATGAATGATTGATACCAATCTAAGATAAGAGTTTGACTAGGATAAGCATTTCCAGGGAGAGATTTTTATCTCTCTTTTGAATTTGAGGTGAGCCAAGACAATGAAGTTGGCCTTGACATGTAATTTTTAGGTAAAAAAATCCCTTGGCTTTGATAATCCAAGTCCTCTCAGCAGCACTTTCTTCTCATACTTTGAGAAACACAAAATCAATAGTTGAGATATCCTAAGCACTTGCTTACCATTTTATTCTGCTCAAGTGACTGTCAACAAAGGAATCCCTGCTCCGTAGCAGTTATACCTGTTAAGTATGTGTCCATAATATGATTAAAGAATTCCGTTATTTCTGACATTATAGTCTTAAAAACTGCTTCCAGTTAAGTTGGCTGTGCCTCCCTCTTCAACCTCTCAGCTCCTCAGCCTGGAGTCAGAGGCCCTGTTCATAATTCATAGAGGTAGGGGGGTTTATTTTTTTCAAAGCTTATGCAGGGAATTTCCAGTGCTACTCCCACACACTGCTTTGAAAAATTACCCTTCTGCGCTCTAGCCCTTCATATCCTGTGCACAAACACAGAGGAGGCACATTGGGTCCTGCACAGGGTCCCCAGGGAAGGAGCAGGCTGGATACATCCCCAGAGAAGGGAAACGGGAGATGTTTGTTTCACTGGGGCCGGTAGAAGGGCTCTGTGCAGCAGAACAGACCTCCTCAGCTGGGGTTAGCCAGGAAGGAATCTGTTTAGGAAGCTTTTCAGCTGGTGGAAGGGGGGCTGTTCTGGTTGGAATTTTTAGAGAGCAGTGGTCTTTGAAACATTGCACCGATTGGGGCTCCTTTGAAACATTTCCATGCCCACAGAAAGGGGATCCCCCTTTGAAACATTTACAGGCATTGGGGAGTCCACCTGGGACTATATCAAAAACTTTCAGTAGTTCTTGCAGCCTCTGTACTTGCTTACCTCCTGTTGCGCTGACCTGGCAATGTTTAAAGCTTCTCCCCCTCATCTCCCCACCTACCACTGCCTCTGATGTGCCGTCTCTATTAGATGCAGGGGAGGATGGGCGTTTGTGGCCGTGGGCTCTACGGGGGGCACTGAGCAGCCATGGCAGCAGCCAGAAGTGTGGAAATCTGTCAGTGCAGCCTCTCCCCAGTGGCTGGGGGAGCCATGGAACTTCAGTCTCCATCACGGGGTCACCGCTGAGTCCCCATGGCAAATGAGCAGTGACTGCTCCCATTGTGCACTGCCAAGGGAAACCCGCTCAGAGCCCTGCACAGGGACATAAGGATTACACCCAGGGTTTTCCTGTTGGGTTTTTGCAGCTGTGCTATTCCCACAGCCAGGCTGGGTGGCCTAATTAATATTTTTCAGGGTGCACAAAATTCCACAGACTTGTTCTCCAAGTGGGTCAGCTCACCCAGGATCAAGGGGAAGCACATTTGGATCCCTGCTGGAGTTCTCAGCTGTTTTGATAAGAGAAGTGACCATAGCAGTACTTCTCTTTACCTCTATTAGATGGGGGATGTTTTCCATTTAATGTTCAGAGAAGATGAGCAACTGTCCCAACCCTTCTTTTTCCCATTCTTTCCTGGCAAACACGCACAGGAAACTCAACTGGGGCTCGGTTAGTGCTGGAACAGGAAAAATAATGATTCCTGGTTTGTGCTCTAACACTGGGATTGCTCTAACATTCTTTCTGGCTCTGGCTCCGAAGGAATGCAAACGTTAATGGGGTCGTGGGAGGCTGTCTGAGTCCTTGGAGATCAGCAGAGCCCTGCCCTTGTGCTGCTTCTGTCCTTACCTGTGCCATTGCCAGTGCTCCCAGTCCAGATTCCCGTATGAACACTGGTGAGCAGCAAGGGAGGGAGGGGCCAGGCTGGATGTGCTGCAGTGTGTGCGATGATAAGCATGAGGCCCTGCCTGTGCTTTGGGAGCCACTGGGGACGAAAGGGAGTGCTGAAGGGAAAGCTTCCAGAATTCGCAACGAGATTGTTCCGTGGCCTGGTTCTTGAACTGCAGCCTGGACAAATACCTCTCTGTTTGATGTGATGGGGACAAGCAGGTTAAGCACTGGTGTTTGGAGCAACGGGGAGAGTTTTCGGAGTACTGCCCTAAGCCATGGCATATCGTACATTGTATGTAGCACAGGACTCCCAAGGATCTTAATTACCTTTCCTGCCCTTGGAGATCATGTTTCAAGTTCTGGAAACACTCTGCCAGACTTAAACACAAAGAGGAGGGGAAACATCCATCCACAGTTACATTTCTTTCAAATGCATACCAATTTTTTAAACAAAAAAATGACCACCTATAGGTTTGTTATTTTGTTAACATTTTAAAATAACATAATATTTAAAAATAATGAATTCAGTTATAAGAGGCCAAACTGAATTAATAAAGACAGAAATAATTTTCTAAAAAGCAGCAATTTAGAAGGTTGGTTTTATGTTTGGAAGAATTAGCAGTTGATACCAAGCTCAGTCACTAAGATGAAACCAGCACAGGGGTGAAGGAGTTGAGATAGTATTCAAAATCAAGCATAAATTCATATATTCCCAGTTATGTTTTCCTCTTCTGTTTAAAAATTGAAGCAAACAGTTTTTTCTTTTGATTTATGTTTCATAGTTTTTAAAAATTCAGGTCTTAACAAAATTGCTAATTTATATATTATATGAATAAAAATTCAGACTCATTTTGGATGGTCTTGAATTTCCCCCTGTCACAGTAGATTCTGAGTGCGTGACTGTGTGACAAGGATGTAGGTAAGCATCATTTTTGCAGAAATTACTTTTATACATGTAAAGAGACTAGCCCTGGGTACCTCTGATGAGGATGGGAAGCACTTCTGATACTCAGGCCTGATCTGGTGAAGCACTTTGTTCCTCTTTCTCATTGAGTTGAGGACAGCTAACACTTTTCAGAATCTCTCTTGTAATAAAACATGTTTTATTTTATGTGAAATAAATGTTGTCAATATTGGAAGAAGGGCATCTCTAATTCTTGTAAAATTTGTATTTTTTTCCTGCAGGTTTTGTTTCACACAGTACTTGAATTCCAACTGATTTAAAATTTAAGGATGCTATTCGTGTTCTAGAAATGACTGGATGTGGCACTTAGTGGCACAGTCTAGTTGACAAGGTGATCAGTCAAAGGTTGGATTCGATGATCTCGGAGGTCTTTTCTGTTCTGAATGGTTCTGTGATTCTGTTTGGTAACATACTGTCGTGACTTTGTGTCCTGAGACAAAACTGTTCAGTTCTTGAGGGGAACTCTTCAGGTCTAAGCACTGCTGTTAGTTAAAGCGTGTACATCATAGCAATGATGATGACATTGTAAAGCTCTATCTTGGTAATAGCTTTCAGGCATTAAGGCAAATAAAAATGTGCCAGATTGTTTTTGAAGCATTACTTGCAAATTATCAACAGGAACATATTTCTGAACTCAACAGCTGAATGTGTGAATTAATTATGGACACATTAGGAACTCAGAAATGTTTTTTTAACTTAGATGTTTGTAAAGCATATTCCAAATAATTGCTCTTTTAATGCAGAAATGAAGGTACAACCTTCATATATTTACTCAGAGCTTGCTTCAGTATCCAGTTCGACGTGGACTTGCTTTAATAAAGAATATGTACTAGACTTTCATTTTACAGTGTCTGCCTATTGTCAAAGACTGATTTTTTTTTTAAAAGCAAAGTGTACTTACCTTAAGAGATGAAGAACATACATGATGTCTCCACATGCCCATGAGAGCCTTAATCCCAGGGAGTGAAAGTGCTGTGGGATGGCTGGAGTCCTGTTGGTGCTGCCACAGGAGACTTTGCCCAGATCGCTGCTGGCTCGGGCTCTTGGGCAGAGGGATCTGCTCGTGTCAATAAGGTCCTCCTGGTATTTTGTCCAACTCTAAGCCCTGGTTTGGTATTCTTGTGTTCATTACTTTTAGCATTAACCACTTGTAGAAGTAAATAAATGTTGTAATTAGTATAATGTATTTAAGGCCAGAAGTGTTTCGTTTTACAAGTCACACTTTTTACCAGTGTAGTTGTCCTGAAAGCCAAGTTGCCATTGCTAACAGACAGAAGCAACACTCCCTTTAGTATAAAACAACATTGGCCCTTAATATAATCTATTACTTAATTGGTTTCTTACTTTGAAATTGGTTCCAAAACATTACATTTTTACTGTTACTTCCTTTCTAAGGCTGGAAAATTACTTATCCAAAATCTTAATAATTTTATCCAGTTATACCATGTGTATGTGGCCTCCTGCAATTGTTATCTATTCATATTTGTTCACACAAATTACTCCATTTCATGAGAATTTATTTATTTTTGCTTGTTTGTCTATCAGGAAAGAAATAACATTTCCCTCCATGTATTCATTCACATATTCCTTTTGCATTTTTCATTTCATTTACAACCTGGTAATAGTAGTTCAGTTTTCACTGACATTTTTATAGCTGCTATGACAACATTCCTGTTTTGCATGATACATACATAATCAGCTGTGATCAAAGTTTTACATTGCTTTCATTCTTTCTTAACCGTGTTAAGATTCCTTACAGCCGCCAAACTCAATTTTCATATGCAGTGATGATTACACCTGTTTAAACATTTTCCTGGTAGTTTCATATTTATTCATAAAGGGAGCAGTTGATAAAACACCTTTTCTGCAATCAGTCTGAGTTTTAAGTGTGATATTTCTTCAAAGTTATCTTTAGCAAGCACCTCAATCTAACCCCACTCTTTCAACATCAGTGTAGCAAAAAAATGCTATTTTTCAGTAAACTTAGCCCTGTGTAGAAGTAATTTTTCTGAATATGTAACTTGGTCTTCATTTTATTAATGAACCTTGAAAACTGTTGTATGTTTGTATATAAGAGTCTGCAGAGATGCTTTCTGCCTTATTCTCAGATATTTGATATGTGTGGGGCCCTATATTTCTAAGTTTACAAACAAATTTCTTAGCCAATCTTTGCTAATCTTGAATATAGAAAAGAAAGCAGGTCCTCACCATATGGGGCTTGGGTTTTCCCTGCAGATGGCAAAATGACTCTGCTTTCTGGTGGAGAGGTCAGCACCCCTCTGTGTCCTACTTTTAAGGAAAAAACTGCCAGAATGTATCTTGGGAGTGGAGGGGGGAAAACACCCACCACCATTTCTAGGTGTAGTCTTCAGACTTCATATAAGTAACGTTTTCAGGACATTGTCCTTCTCCTCATGTGGGACTAATGTCTGTATCAGTTATGTCCATAAAATCTAGGTGTTGATGATTCCTTTATGGGAACTTATTAACAGATAACAGTTTTATCTGGATAAAGTAGCTGTTATCCCCATTTCTTCTTTATTTGCCAAATGAATGTTTGGAAACATCAGGTACCGGTACTACCTTTCTTGACTGACAAGAAAGCTGTGTGCGTTTTTTTGGAAGATAGATGATACGTGAGAAGTGAATAAGGAACAAAGGATTGAATGTTTAGTGAAGCTGGAAAAACCTGTACTGGGTTAGCTAGGAATTAGCTTAGGCAGAGTTATGAAATACTCTTTTTACCTCTTTAAGGAAACTTAGACAAGGTTCCAGACTGTTTCCAGCCATAGGAAAATGAGAAAAGAATGTATATAATATTAGTAATCTGTAGTTAAATTCCTTTTCTACTGATAAAACTGTGGATTTCATTCTTTCCGAATATCTGGTTCAATACTCAGCACTTTTGAGCACTGGACCTAAAATGTTTATTTCTCTTCTTTTGATTATGGAACAACCCTCTGGTTTTGAATCAGTAAGGGTACTGGTGTGCATATGCTGTACCCTGGCTCTAGTTATCAGAGAAAAAGGGTTTATTCGTATGTTAAAGGTCCAGATTTGTACCTCCTGTTACTTGGTTGACTTCAAAGTGAGACAGTTGGCCCATTGCCTTTAATTATAGTTCAAACTCAACAGCATCCTTAACCTTGGGGAAGATTTAATCTGGTCTCCTAGAACAAGAGGTTACCAACTGACATGACCCTTAAAAATTACTTCTGTTTTGTCATAGCTGGCAAGTAAGTCAAATCAAATACAAGCCTCCCTGGATGCTCTGTCTGTTTGGGGTACTGGCACCTTTTTTTTTTTTTTTTTCATTTGTGGAGGAAAACTTTTCTATCCTGAGGTTCCTTACAGTGATCCCCATGAAGGAAGCCCTTGTAAACTATTTAAGGCTTTTACCTTTTTTTTTCTGTGTTTCCAGGCTCCTGGCACACATAAAGCCTTTGCACAATTGGTCTCTGTAGTTTGTGCCAGATGTGCTGCTTCCTTGTATAGCAAGGTTTTGTCACAGACTTCTTTTTGTTCAATTTATTAGTAACTTTTGACAGCTTTGGGCCTTTTCAAAAATCAGAAGGGTTTTAATTGAATATTTTGACTTGGCAGATTCACTGTATGGCATTTTAAAAATTACATTTCTTTAGTTAAAAATTAAAAAAATTACATTCTTATGACAGCCAATAACTACCATGTGATTGCATAGTAAACTTGAGGAAGAAGACTTCAGGCTGTCCCTGTCAGACTTCCCTGCAGTAACGTCAAAGGAACTGGCAGATCATGATTTTATAAATGAAAAAATTTTGTCCTGCCACAACTGAAAAACTCAAAGAAATCATGGGTATGAATACCATGGTCCTCAGGAGACAGAGCTCCATAGCAAGCCAAAACACCTCACTGTAATTCCATAGTTGTCTTTTTCCCCCATTTCACAGAATCATTTGGAAAAGACCTCCAAGATCATCAAGTCCAACCTTTGACTGAACACCATCTTGTCAGCTAGACAGGAGCACTGAGTGCAACATCCAGTTGTTTCTTGAACACTTCCAGATATGGTGATTCCACCACCTCCCTGGGCAGCCCCTTCCAATGCCTGACAACCCTTTCAGTGAAAAAATTCTTCCTGATGTCCAACCTAAACTTCCCCTGGCACAGCTGGAGGCCCGTTCCTCTTTTCGCTTGTTGCCTGGGAAAAGAAGCTGACCCTCACCTGGCTACAACCTCCTTCAGGGACTTGTAGAGAGTGATAAGGTCTCCTCTGAGCCTCCTTATCTCCAGGCTGAACACCCTCAGCTCCCTCAGCCGCTCCTCGTAGGATTTACTCTCTAGATCCTTTAGCAGCTCTGTTCCCTTCTCTGGACTCGCTCCAGCACCTCGATGTCTTCTTTGTCATGAGGGGCCCAGAACTGGACACACAACTCGAGTTGTGGCCTCACCAGTGCCCAGTACAGGGGGACAATCTCTGCTTTATGTTTTGTCCTGCTGGCACAAATCCAGGGACAGATGGGGTGAATGAAGTGCTGACCCCGTGGGGAGGAGCTGAGCCTTTTTGCTTCCTGTAGAATTAGGCCAAAGCCAGTTTGGTCCAGTGTTTCCTTCTTTTGCACCTCCTGAATTGGTAGAGAAAACTACAAAAAATGGTACCTGGTAGGAAGTGCATAGCACACTGCTGACATGTTTACATCCCACTTTAGTCATTCGTAGCCTACTTGGGATTTAATCCTACCTTCAGCTGCACATCATTCATCATCTGGTGGCCAGTCAAGGGCCTTAAAAATGACCAAGTCTTTTGAACATTGTATGTGTAACTGTGAAGTGTTTAGGTCTTATGATGACTTTATCCTGTTCTATATTCACTGGGAAGCTTTTTAGCATGGTTCAGGCCAGACAGATCCATAGGTTTTAGGTTTTGCTCCAAATAGAGTTTGGGTGTTTTAAAGGATCAACATCAACTAGCACCACTGGCGTGTCCTCTGCTGTTATGTTTTGCACGCATCAGATATCACGTATTATCGGGGTATGGAGAAATATTTCTTAAACCCCATGACTGTGAGTTATATCCTGGAATAAATATTGGCAACAAAAGTTAAATGATGAAACCTCATGCAATGAACAGTAACTGATTCAAGCTGGGCCGGATATAGATAGCTAAAGTCGAAGGGAAAGAAGTATTCCAGTGACATTTTCTCCTTGTTTACTTTCTAGTTAAGAAATTCTCTTTTTATCCCCCTTTTTCTAATAAAAAAAAGAAGAAGAAAAAAAAAGCATAGATCAACTTTCGATTCAGTGTTTAAAAAAAAAAGAGGATTTGGGGTGAAAAAAGGAAAGCAAAGCAACTTTCCCTTCACCTGTAAAATCTTTTAAAACTGGTAGTAGCTATGTCTTCACTTAAAGAACATCAATGGAAAGAATTTCCTTTGAAGACTAATTTCAAGGTACCCAACAATGTTTTTATTAAACCTGAATGATGAACTTTCAAGGAATGAGGAATTTAAATCATGAGATTTATTTACTTAGTTTGCTTTATATTCTATTTGAAAATCTAGATGGACAATTTTACTACAGGAATCTAACACTACAAAAATACTTGAGGTATTGGAAAAGTTAAATATGTTATTAAAGCATTATTCAAAGGAAAGATAGGTTCTTTTAATGTTTTCATTGAAACTTTTATGGATTTTTTTTTCTTGTAAGCATGTAAGCAGTGTTAATATCCACTGTCAAGGCATCTGATGTCCAGGTACCATCATACCCTTTGATTGTGGGAGATTTCTGTCCATAAGTGGTCAACTTTGGGTGTCCGAGAGTCCATGTAGAGTTGATGTGGGGAAAACTTTGTATTTTTTGAACAGCCTGTTTTGATAGCGAAATGTGCAGTTGCTTGTAAATGCTCCACTTCCAAGCAGCAAAAGTTGGTGAAGGTTAGCAGTTCTGGAGCTCAGCACAGACATTGCCTGGAAACTTTAACTACTGAGTGGTTTGTGTTTTGTGCACTACTAGTCCATGCAATCTAAACATTAGTCTGCAATTTTAAAGAAGAGACATTTGTCATGCAGGCCATGAGGCCTGATTTCAGCTAACACAAAGGTGTGGCTCTGTTACCTCTAGAACTATGACTCAATACTCCTTTATTATTATCAATTGATTGAAGTTTGATTTTTCCTTTCAGTGGAAATACTATTAGACCATAAATGTACAATGTGTAATTATATATATCTTGTATCTTTGTTCTTGTTTGAACATGACTTACTAGGAAAAGAACTCTAGAGACCCAAAATATGTATTTTAGTCAAAGAGTCTAGTCAAAGGCCTAGTCAAAGAGTTTTCCCATTTTTGTAAGGCTTAAACTGGGGAAGTGGCTGCCATTTGCAAGCTAGCAATACAGTAAAAGCACATCATTGTACAAAACATTTTATTTGGACAGCTGTATAAAAATGGCAACACACTGTGAAATCCATTAACAGCAAAACATGTTAAATTCAGCAAAATGCATCTCATGTGGAACACTGAATAAGAAATTATAGTCTGAGTTTTACTAGCTGGTTATCAGAGTCTGTCTTGAATGAAGAAAATTGAATTTTTTTTCATGTGTCTGCCTATAATAACAGTGAATGCTGTACAGTGGGTTTTGAAACTGGTGTGCACCTGTAAATTCTTGCTTCACAGACTCTTCTACAAGGTTTTCACAAATCTAAACATCTATGAGGAGCCTAAGGGGGCGGTTTTCACTCAGGCAAGTAGCTCTTACTGGCATGTTGGGTCCCACTCACACTCATTTGCATTACTGGGTTCAGAAACATTTGTAGGGGTAAGTTTTAGGGAACGTAGAAATAAGAGCTCAAACTGAGAAGAAATGGATCCTCCCCTGCCTTGTCCCTCTGCTGTACCAGCAAGGGCTGCAGTCTTGCCAACCAAGAGCAGGGACTTTGACTCATGTGGGATTTCCATGGGTGGATTTTGCTGTGCTGCATGTTGTAAGACTTTTCACGGTTAATCAATAGCATTTAAAAATTCAAAACCTCTCTTCAAAGTGTTTTGCATTTCCATTGTTTGCACTGTTTAACTATGAGATGTTGCTCATCAAGATAGGATGCCATTAAGTATTCTGGTAGAGAAAGAAAAAATGAGTTTACTCTTCCCTGGTAGAAAATGAAACAGCCATGTTAACTTTAGCTCTAATCATGAGATTAAAAGTCTAATGGGGAATAATATCATTTTCACTCTTCAAAGCCAGCATCAGTGACCTTTGGAGAGTTTTAACAGCCTAATGATTTCTAGAAGTAGCAAAACCCAGTCTTTTCCTTGACAAGGAAATGAAAAGTGGATGGAAAAAGGCAAGTGCAAGTAATCGTACGCTGGAGCAGGCTAAATGACTTTTAGTCATATTCAGTACAACTTGTGAGAGATTGTTTCCAGGTTTTATTGTCCAAGCCACTGGCTGCTATGAAGGGAGAGAAATAAATGCAAGGCAGAGCCATGGGGCTGGGGGACAGTGTGGGGACAGCCCTGCTCCTCCACCCAGCTGGCCCATGGTGGTGGCTGCTCTGACCAGCGGGGCTGAGTGTGCACACTGCTTGTCCTGAGCAGGTTTGCTGTCGTGTGGGGCTTGTTTCCTGTGTAAGAGCACTGGAATTTCTTGTTTCAGTTCCTGTTTGCCTTGTTTGTGAGCTCAGGCTGTTGCTCTTTTGCCAAGCTGGCAGCACACGGGGGGGACTTCCTGCGCAGGGGATGTAAAAGCGATTCTCTGATTCTTCCTCTGCAGCCATTGGGAGATAAAAGCCAGGACATCAGGGACTGCAAAGAGGGAGCCAAATTATATTTATAATATTAAAGTGAGTGCATTTGTGGTTTTGCCATTCTCTAGGGTTTTTCATAAGTAGAAAAACATGAATTAGCATTTTCCATTTCCATATATTGACTGGAAAAATAGCCTGCTCTCAATTAAGACCTATAGCTTTTGGGATATATGCAACAATTTTATAAAATATTTACAGCAAAATTTGCATTTTACATAGTATTACAGTTTTTCTTGTGTTTAGTAGAAAGAACTTAGGCCTAAGAAAGGAAATCCATCCAGCGTACCAAAAGGGAACTATATCTAAAATTAGATTGTTAGTATTCACAACAAGGAATGTCCAGTGCTGACTGTTACCTCCAGTAATTATCGAAGGTCACTTTTCCCCCCAGCTATTTGTTACAGCTGCTGCAAGGACCGTGCTCCCTGTGCAGAGCTATCGCTATCCCTTTAAAACTGCCTTTGGAAGCGATTGGAGCTTTGCTCTAGACAGATAAGTAGAACATTTTTTACCAAATGTAAATGCGCACTGTAAAGAACACAGCTATTTCCTGGATAATTTGCAGTTGTATATTTTATGTTAATTTCACCGAAAATATTGCACCCCTGCCAGGTTTAGTAGAGGCTCACTGTGATATGAATAATTTCTAGCGAATCTTTTTTTTTTTCTTTCTTCATTTAAGATTTGGCACCTTTTTAAGATTTTAATAATAGCAACAAGGAGGAAGATTTAGAACAAGTGAAACATTAGAGCCAAAGAAATTCACATTGAGAGCTAATGTAAAATAGCAAGAATAATTACATGGAAAACAGTTTCCACAGATGTTTTTCCTTGTAATGTAATAACTATTTACTAAACTGTTTATTTTAGGCCCTTGGTTTACAATAAAATATTTATACATGCTCTGCTGTAATAAAAAAATATTGACAAAATACTATAGAGATTTTTAAAAGACAATTAGTATTTCCCTGTCTGGAAAGTGAACACAAGAGAAGCAGTGCCAGCCCTTGCCATGCTCGTGGAGAGGAGATCTGGGGTTAGCAACAACATCCCTTTTGCATTTGTCTGTGTTCAACTCAGCTAACAGGGAGGCACTGGACTTGTGGCAATCCAGAGGGTAACTTACTGAAGAACATGAGAGCTAACACTCTAAAGACTGTGGAAACATGCTTTCCCACTTCATTGCATAAGAAAATCTTTATTCCATACCTGAGTTATACAATAAAGTAATGTCTTGTCTGAGCAAAATATCCCTGTTTTAGGAGCAGGTTTAAAGTTCAAGATGCCAGAATCCTGAATCTTGTTCTTAAAAACCGGTGTGGGACAGTGACATCTCTGAAGTAATGCCTGTGGCATGTTTATTGTTTGATCCTGACCGAGCCACATCTGTCATACAGTAATTCATAAAGTTACTCCCATGCCTATAGAGCATGTACACTGTGTTACACAAGGGTAACTGCACCTACACAGATATAGTAGTGTCTGAGGGTGCTGAAATCATAAAATCAGCAATATTGAAAGGTCTACAGATTCTGCTTTCCATACATAATCTTAAATTGTCTATTCTTCTGTTCATGAATATATAGAAGAAACTTAATTTTCAGGTGTCTATGGCCTTACCTTTTAAAATCTTGAACACAGAGTAGTATCCTATAATGAACTTCAGTTCCTGCCAGTTTCATAATGAAGGATTTATTTTTTTTCTTCAGAAGTTGTTGTACATACTTAACCCCAGAGTGCTGGCACGCAGTGACTTTAAAAAGCAGCCTCCAGAACAGAAGAGAAAATACCTTTAATTTCATGGATGCAGACCCTGCTGTTTGTGTGCATTTGAGCACCACCAACATGTTAGAGGAATCTGAAGTCTGAGTAAAGACTGCATGAACAGCCAACGTTTGGGAAGCAGGATGGTTTCAATATCTAGATATGAATCCATATTTAGCAATTCTGGCTCTACTTTCAAGTAGACAATTCCCTTGAGTTTCCAGGCTAGCAAGTTGTGAGCTTTATCATTGCAGAGGAAACAGGGTAGCTGCCTTGTGGAATGATTTGAAAAATGAATTTAAAATGTACCTATGAACCTCCTTTCTTGGTGAAACTAATAACACTCACCTGTTTAAAAATTATTGGCGTGATTAACTGTGGAGATTTTTGTCATGCTGAGCTATAACGTGCACGAAGAAAGAGCAGAGCAGAAAACAGCAAGCATGAGAACTAAAACTGAACAAAAGAGGGAGCTAAGAAATCTAAAATGCTCAGTTTTAAATCAGGAATAATCATGGTTACCAGATGCCTTTTGTTGTAAACAGACTGTTTTCCATGGTTGACTCTTACACAGGGGCCAATGCACGCGAGAGGTTTGTGAGCCTTGTACCGTGCCATGTGAAACCACCGCGTCCTGTTCCCATGGTTTGCCCTTGTAGAGCCTACCCACAACAGCTTTTGGAGAATTAAACACTGGCTTTCCCTATGCAAATCTGAATAATTTAATATCAAACTTACAATAAGAAAAAGAGATGGTGTAATATGTGCAGGGTTTTCTGTAAATTACACCAAAGTTGGGTTCTTGGCTTTTAGCCTTTGCTACCTTCCTGCCTGTGCAACATGGACATACTGTAGAGTGCTGCCAGGTTATGCAATTAGTTCAGCGCAGCTCCTTTTGAGTCATTGGTAGGGTCCAAAGCTAGCATTAAGGAAAACAAAGGAATTTGTGCTTGGAAGTCAGCATTGCTCTGTACACAAGAATTTCTTTATTTTTCAAGGACTTTTATTGTGTAAGCTAATGATTTTGTTTTTAAGTTATATTCTCAGGGGCATGGACATCCAGGATAATCGAGGATGTACTTTTAATACCAATCCTGCAATGTTAGGTCTCTGGTGGAAAAATTGGACTGACTGCAGGGCTTGAGCCTTGGATTAACCCCTGCTTGAGAAGAAGTGTTGATTTCCTGGTGCTGAATATATTTGTAAATTGATATGTTTCCTATGTGTAAATTAGTTAAAATGAAAGTAAATTAGTCAGTTCCCTTCCCACATGCATTTCAAAATGCCTCTTAGTGTTGATCACAGCAAAAGCCATTATCTCTTTTAGTAATTTGAAAACTAAGTACATCTGCCAGGGTTCTGCCCTTCATTGTCTGAGCCTCACCTGCTTGGCCCTCCCTACTTCCTCCCCCAGCTCCAGCAGCAGGCTGGGGCTCCTCTCCCTGGGAAAGCTCATCTCAGCTCACAGATCTCTCTGCAACCCAAATCAGATGGCTCTTCAACTGAAGTGGGAGTACTGCCTGGTATGTAAAGCAGAAATGAGGGATGCAATATCTGCGGGTCTGAAAGACAAGGAGGGCATCTTTTGCAATTTTGAATTGCCTTTTTTTGGCAATGGAGAGGAGTTTAGAAATTACCCACTTAAACTGGACAATGTTATTGGTACTTCTGTATGGAAAAGTAGTATTTTAAGAGAGGTAGATTAAGGAGCAGAGCAAGAAAGCACATGTAAAGGAAAACTGTGGAAGGTGTTCTTTTGAAAATTCACATGGTATGAGTTATAACACAAACCTTTTCAGACAGTCTCCAAAAACACTCACCTAGTATCCCTACCTTACCCCTGCATGTAATGAAACAACTGGCAGAGAGTATTATTTTAATAAAGCATTGGCTGTTAGTGACTTGTACTGGATCAGGAAACGAGTTCAGAGGAACAGATATTGCTGAAGAACCTGTCTCCAATTTTCCCTTGGCACTGCACTTCTAGGGTCTTTAAAGGTTTATGTATTTAACAATGCAAATCTTCATTTTAGGTTTTCATTTGCTGCTTGGGATTTTTATTAATTTTACAGTATTCATTTAAGTTGATCCAACCCTTTATATCATTTCCAGCTTGAAATATTAGTTCAGAGATAAGCTTTGTTATTAAGTGCTTAATCTTGAACACTTGTCTTATTTGGTAAGAATTATCTCTGAGAAGTAGGCAAAGAGAAGTTGACTACTGTGGTTTTAAAGCAGCTGTAACTGGAGTAGCCCAAGTACTAGCTTAAAAAGGTTGGCATCCCTTCAGTTTGCCATCACAGCAGCTGGACTTCATTAAGTGCTGGTGTTAATTACTGGGAGAGTGTTGGTTCAGTATGCAAGCAGCAACACTTGGGGTGACACAATAAGAAAAGGGTCACCTTGAAAGAGAAGCTTTTTTAAAAAAAGGCAAAGCAGGGCTGCCATTAATTTTGTAACTGCATTTAGTTCAAACTTTCCCAGCAAAAAGTGAAATAAGCACTACTGTGCAGCATTGGGGAATGGCTGAATTGTGTGCCACTGAACAGGCCAGGAAGGAAGGTAGGTGCAGTGCTGGGCCAACTTGCCCCATAATAAAGGAAGATGTTAATGTTGTATTTTCTATGCCTGTGGTGTGAAGGAGAGGGAAAATTCTTTCTGTATTCTCCAGAGTTTTCAAGCCATATGCAGTATAGTTTGAAGAGGAATTATTAATAATTTCTTATACTGTAAATAGTATTCTATAGAGAAAACCTGTTAAGGGTTTGTAGCTAAGGAAAGTTTAGGAGATGAATGTCATGGAGAATAACATAAAACATGTGGTAGCATAAAACAAGCATTTCTTGGAAATGTGTCCTAAAGCTGATGACATTCAGACAAAGTGGGCCAAGTCCAGCCCTGGTGTAAGCAGCTAGTGTTGCACCCAGCCCAGTGTCCCACCACCAAGGGAAAATTTGCCAAGGGAAAGTGAATTTTTATCTGTGTCTTTCACCTGGCAATTGTCTGGATGCAGGAGCCAGGTGCCCGGGCTGGAAAGGGTGTGTGTGAGGATGTTGGAGGAGAATTAGGTTATTACATTTCCTCCTTAATTCTTCATCAGGGCTGCTGCCTGTATTTTCTACAGAAAAATCAATGCATTCTGATTCTGTAATTTCCCATGGTGCCTCGCCGGGCGCGCGGCGTGCCGTGGGAGGTGACATATCCGGTCATGGCAGCTTGAACTCTTTTTTCCAGTGAAAGAATTCATTGGAATTTCACAACCTTTGCATGCTTTTGTGAAAACACTCATTTGTGTTTGCGCCAACCTGCTAATGGCGGATGCCGGGGCTCGCGAATCCCACCTACATTCGGTGCTCGTTATGGCATGGAATGTGCCGTTAATAATGCATCTGTGAAACTCAGCTGCGAGGGAGCCAAGTAATTATCCCACCGTAGCGTTCCCTGCTTCAGTGTCATCACAACTGGGGCTTCATTAAAAGTCCTAACAGTAGAGATGTTGTGTGGTGCAGCCTGTATATATATTTTTTCATTTAAATTATCAGCAATGCCATGGCTCAGAGGTAATTTGACTTTTTGAAACCGTGGAGCCCCTGTGAATTTCCTTCCTCCTCTCCCTCTCGCTGCAGCACCAGCTGATCAGCCCCAGAAGAACAAAAGGTTTATCTGAAGCTATGAAGCATATATTCACCAGCTTCTGGCGTCTAGATAAAAAAAAAAAAAATCAAAGTACTCCATTGAACATGTTAATACTGAGCAAAATGCACACAGCCAGACACTAAACCTTTACAGGGATTTAGGCATTTGAAAAGTGATACTCTGATCAGGTCTTGAGTTAGTTTCCTTAGCATAAAGTAAAGCAGAATCTTAAAGTAATATATGTTTTTAAATAAATGGAAAGCTTAACATTACCTCCCCCTCCCCTTTTGTTTTATTTCTTTGTCTGGTTTCTGTCAGTCAGGCAGTAACAAAATCTTGGGCAAAGGTATGCTGTAATGGAAATATTTTCCCTTTTTAATATCATATCCTTCCAACAGAAAATATAGTATGAATCTCTGGCGTAAAAATAAACAGGCATGAAGAACAAAAGCATCTGTGGCTCCTTTCAGGTCTCTGAGGGAGTTTGGGATGCTTCAAAAAATTATTAATCTGGTACTTCATTCCTCCTTGTTGTTGGGTGTTTTTTGTTTTACTGCCACTGGCTTTCCGTTTTACCATCCAGCTCCTGGGGAGGCTGGGGTGTAATGGGAGCCCTGCCAGCAGCAAACAGGACACATGGCAGTGATCTCAGCAATTTCAGGATTTGTCTGGGCTTCTCCCCACCAGCCTGATGTTGGTGGTGGCTCCTCTGGCCCCTGGGCAGCGCAGGGCCCAAGGCAGGAGCATTGCAGAAAAGGGGAGGGGTTCCCCTTGCACCCGGGAGCTCTCAACTGGCAGGGGATGGCCCAAGGCTGTGCCTGCATAGCCATCCTCTTGGATTTGGTCTGGATCTGTAGGTCCATGCTGGAGGTATTGCTCAGTAGCAGGGACTTTCCACCAAAGCCTTTCCTGTGTAACTCTTTGCCTGGCTGGTGGTTGTCCTCCTTGTAAGGCTGGGCTGTGCTCCATTGCTTTTTTGGTACAGGAGGTCTTTACCATGGGAGAGGTCTGTGCTCCCCCTTGGGGGATGTAAGGTCTTGCAAAGCTCCCACTGTTTACACCGTTTTCTATAGGGGATATGTGTTTACTGGAAACCAAGAAGAACCAGGTCCCAGCTGTGCCTAAAGAAATGGGGAAATAGGAGAAAGCCCGGGACAGGGTTCAGCTGCACCTGCCTGCTGCTGCCAGCCTCTTCCTCAGTGGTTTGAGTTCACAGAGGGCCAAAGCAGAAGAGCAGGGACCTGCTTGAGTGTAGTGGAGGATCCAGGCCAGAATGCTGCTGGGCTCCTCAGGAGCTTGGTCAGCAGGGGCTGGGCTGTTCTGGCTGTGTTCATCCCCTAGCAAATCAATTGGCTTGAGTGTGGGATGTGGTTCTTTGTGTTGAGATGTCCAGGTGGAGGGTGCATCTTCCCCTGCTTCTCCAGGTAATCACTGTTCGGATGTTACTCTTCATCAAGATAAGTTGCTTCACTTCAAGATGCATTTATCTGCAAGGCTAGAAAGAGCTGGGGCTTTCCCAGGTGCTGGCCATCACAGCAGTTGAATTAATTTCAGCAATAATATTTAGAAATACTGTTAGCAGCTGGAATTTGCAACTGGTATCTGCCATTAGTAAGAGAAGGAGTTTGTCTCTTTTAGGTGAATTTTTTTAGTTATCAGCTGAGAATTCTGATCAGTTTTCATGACTTGTTGAAAGTGGTACATGCTGGAAACACAGAAAGGTTGTCCACTA
>NW_020897727.1:3637989-3857460 GCF_003984885.1 Neopelma chrysocephalum
GTTATGTCTCAGGAGCCCCTTGTCAAGCCAACACTGCCAAGCCACTAACGTATTTCCTGAGATAATGTCTTAATATTTTGGGTTTCAAAACAGGACAGGGTGGAAAGACATCTATTCATATCTATAGCAAGCAAGTATTTCAGAGCATATTCAGGATGAGAAGAATGTGTATGATCATTACAGATATTGGAAAACTCCTTTACAAAGGTATTTGCAATTTAAAACTAATTCAGACCCAAGTAAAGTTTAGTTCTGATAAAGCTACAACACTATTTGAAGGTCAATTTTTCACTGAATGCTGTAAATTAAAGGGCCTTCCCTATGCATTTATGTTGCAGATGAGAGTCCTTTACTTCAGAGCAGCAATCTGATGGTCAGATAGGCTCTTGCAGGATTGGTGGTTAAAACAGGGGAATGACTGAGCCAGAAAATATTTTTAGGCAAATTTGTTTTCTTCAGTTCATGCTTTTTTTGCAAGAAGTAAGACCTTGGACGTGCAAAGTGGTGTCTGCCTTCAATTTCCAGTCAGCTGGGGAGTGAGATGCTGTGCTGGAAGCTGATGAGGGTCTTCATACAGGGCTGCTTGTTGAAGCCTTTTGCAGGAGCTGTGGACTGAGAAACAAAACCACTTTAGTGCTGGCCTGCTTGTGGCATCTCTCACATTCAGCGAATTTCAATAACCAGGCATTTAAAATGAAAAGGTGATGACAAACTGTGTCAATGAATGAAATGCAATTGTTTATAACACTTGATTATGGCTCTGGAAATATTACTCCAAGCCTTCTCCTGGTGACATGTCACATTTAGATCAAAAACTCTATGTGGCAGTTCACATTTTTTAAGCTGGGTGCAAGTGTGCCAGATTCTATTTCGATTGAGCTGCTGGCATTCAGAAAGCCACATTTAATAGGATAGAAAGAAAAGAAATGTTACTTTTCATCACACAAGACAACAAAGAGAACCCAGGAAACGAAAATATTATTTCGTTTGAACAAATTACAGTAAGACTCTCAGGGGCTCTTTCAGGGAGTAGATGAGGAAAAGCACTTAAATATCATTCCATCAAACTAAATTTTTAACTACAATTTTTTACAGATAAAATGTGTTGGGAGGATTCAAAGAAGATTAGAGCTCACCTAAGAAACAGTATTCAAATTTGAACAGCTAATGGAAGCCTGCAAAAACTGTTAATGTCTATATCTTTCCTCTAAGGGACTTAGATTTCAGTATTCTTATAAAAACACATTGAGCTGATTTCATTTCTGTGTCTCCACAGACTTCATTCTTGTAATTTCAGTAAGTGTTATAAATGTCATTTTAAGTATTATAATGCTAATCCCTACTGACAATAAGGTTCTAAAGCTCAGCTTCCATTACTAAGGTAATGTTTACCTCAGATAGCATATAATTGTTTGCTTTTTTCACAGTAAATTCTCTGTTCCCAACTGCTTAATCAGCCATGGAAAAGAGAGAAGACTTTCGTACTGTTTAATGTTCTTGTGATTACATTAGAGTACAGTGTAAACCCACATCAGTGGATCTTGGGAAACACAATTTTTTTTGTTTGTCCACAATTCTGAAGGCAAAGTATTTTGAGCAGTGGTCCTTGCAATAACATGAATCATTTATTAATATAAATATCACGGATATGGTATAAATCTTCTCTGCTCCTGAACTCTCAGGACATTTCTTCATTGCCTGAGTTGGAATCAGCAAGGACTTCCTAGGGCCTTGCTGTAGTTCAAATAATGTACCATATTCCAGTCACAGGCAGTGTATTCCCTGCTCTCAACAACAGGAGACCAGCGTATGCTTTCCGTATGAGCTGTCTGCTGCATCACATCAACCTAAACAATATTTTATTATGCTTTATGAAAGTTTAAAACTTCTCTTCCTTCGAACACAATGGATCAAGGACAAAATTTGACCATTTTGTCCTTTCTGCCAGAAACCAAACACACTCACCAGTGAAGTTGCGAAGGAACTGGTTTCTTTCAGTGACAGAGAGGGTTTAGTAGTGTCCCCACTGATAACCTCCTTAGGCAGCAGGGTAGGTGTGTAGGAGCCAGAGGAAGAGTGGGAGCCCTTTGTGGTTGGTGCTGGAGGGTCATGCAGGGATGGTGCTCAGCACAGGGTTGCAACTGGGCAAATCTTAGCATTGCTGCCTAATATGTACCGTCCTTGACCAGGGTCAAAACCCACACCCCTTCTCCCCAAGGTGAAAGCTACCCCAAAATTAGACCATTGCTTCAAGCTCCAACACAGAGGTTCATCATAAGCTTTCCATTTCTTCATGTTAGTTGTATCACTGGCCAGCTGGTGTTTTTGCAGAATTTTTTACTTGACTGAATTCCTCCATGCACTTACAGGTGAGCTAAAAATAAGAGCTTCATGGGCAAGACAGCATATTGCTTAACAAGAAATGCAAATGCCTACAAGAGCTGATAATAAACATAAAATTCATTGGCAAATAATGTAGTTAAATACATTCTTACTTTGGACAAAGAGCACTGAAGTCTGTAGGAGGTCTGCCTGTGCAACCATAGCATATCATGAGTTGATTACTCAGTGAACAGATGTGAACTTGAACGCTCAAGTATCATCTAGGTGAGAAAACTGCCTTTGGGTTTCAGGTCATTTTAGTGCTTAGGGGCTTGGAAGGATCACAGTATGTGTCCAGGCCTTGTGGCCTTGCTATTTTCGGCCCCTGCGCTGCTGTCTGCCCACAGCAAAGCTGTGAATTGCAGGTGGTCAGCTGGCTGCTGAATAACTTGGCGACATTTGGGCCACGAAGTCCAAATTACCTACACAGAGAGAGTCCCAGCTGCTTCCCCTGTACCAGCAGCACGTATCATTCAGCCTTTATTTCAGGGTTTCAACTCTAGACTGAGCAATTGCCTTTCCTTTCTTAAATATAGATGTGGATGAGGAATTACAGCTGCCCGTGGTTTGTTAGTCCATGCACTTCTCAGTTGCACAGGGCTGGAGAGTGTGTTGTGCCCTGGGCTACTCAGAGGCTGAGGAGGAGGCTGGTGGTGGAAAGGGTCCATGTGCAGGCTGGCCCAGGGCACCCATCTTATCACAGGTGCACAGAAGGATCCATCTTCTGTATTATTTTTGGAAATAGGTTAATATTTTAATGATAGATAGTTTGTTTTGATGAGTTTTGAAATGAAGTGCTCTTTGAAGGGAAGCGATTGACCCTCAAGGTTCTGCCTTTTTTTTTTTTTTTTTTTGAACAAAAAGGCTGTGGTTTTATTTTTCTCCACGTGATCTCTGTAAGGGGTCATTTTAAGGATGCATGAAGCGCACTTACAGAAGACAGGAGTAGGGTTTTTTTCTGGTAAAATATTCAGTCAGCGCTCTTTGTCTCTCCCTGAGAACATTGCAGGATCCAGGAGCATTAAGTGAGCCACAGATGCCAAACCAGGGGGAAAAAAAAAAGAAACAAACTATATTTTCTGCTCATCTGTGGAGTGAGGATAACACAGGCCCAGAAGCGCACGTTGTGAAGCAATTTCAGTCGTAGCTGAGTGCCTGTTTTTCCCTGGAGCACAGACTGTAAAAACCTTAAAACCCTGGTTTCTATTTCCTTAATATTCTAGTTTTGAAGATGATATTCTAATGAAGAAAGGAAGAGCAATGTCCTTTTTAAAGCTCTGCTCACTCTTTGTAATTTGAGGATTTGGACAGCTTGAATAGGAGAACCATGCACTACCTTTTCAACATATTTGTAATGCATAGGTAGATATTTCATTTAGAGAGAATGAGACATGAACACAATAACTTATATTTGAATCTGTTAAACCCAATGTAAATCTGGAGTAACTCCAACATTTAGAAGTCAGCATTGTTAGTCTGGGTTTATCTCCTTGTAATTGGGATGGGAATCTGGCCCACTCTCCTCAACAGACTGCAAAGAGCTTTTTACCTTTAAATCTATCACATTGAAATTACATGGGGCCACAATGTATCACCTACATCCTTGACTATTTTAATACAAAAATATAGTTTAAATCTCCCTGGATTTGCTGATCATCTTGGGATTTCTAAAGATACTGTTAGGCTGTAATACATAATGAATATCAACGAAGAAAAAGGTCTGTATTCAGTTTTTCTGTTTTAGAATAAATAATTTGATTGTGGTATAGTTTGAATCTTAGCAGCATGCAGTGTGTTACCGGCAGCCACACCTAAGGGTGCACACCTTTGGGTGCACATAACCTGTGCTGCTGTGACACGAGGGCATCACCTCTGACACCGCTGCAGGCTTTGCAGAAGGCGCTTCCTTTGGGCCCGAGTTTGTGAGCTTACAGCCTGTGGCCAGAGTGATGCTGTCCCATGAATTTTATTTTTATTTTTTTTATTGCACTTTGATTGCTCACACTCTCTACTAAAAAGCATAAGGGAGTCCAACAAGAAATAGTGGTAAAGACAAATTAGAGATATTTGGCTCTCTTAGTGGGTCATCTCCCCGGTGAGTTAAGCAAGGGCAGGGTACAGAGGCTCCATCTGCGGAGGCCAGCGCTTCCTCTCCTCCATCTGCTGGGTGGACACCGGCCTCGGCTCGATGCACAACAGACGAAACACGTACAAGCAGATTTTTCTAGACCAACCGAAATGAATTTGACTAACCTACAAATGGCTCACTCTGCTAACAGGGAGGGGGCAGCCTGCAGATCTATAGGCTGGGCAACCGTAGATAATTCATGCAACAACCCAATGCCTTGCTTAACTGTGCTGGAAAATTGAGTAAAAATAGCACATGGGTTACAATGAGGTGTCGCATCTTGGCCAGTAATGTTCTCTGGGCAGAGCAGGCCGACCCGCTTTCAGAATGGATGTGAGCAGAAGCACTGCTGTGACACTGTGAACCCCTCAGCTGACAATACAGGGTGTTTTTCTAAGCTAACGTACAAAGTGATAAACTCTTTAAAAAAATCTATTTAAAAATCTATTTATTTTTCCAAGAATATATTTACTGTTATGAGAGGGGATAAAATCCTGATCCTATCAAAGTCGATTGGAAGATCTTAGTGCAGCTAGGACTTTATTTGGAGAGCTACAGAGGTACTTTCTAAAGTTTTGCTTTTCCATAGCAGATCCTCATATTCATGGAAATAAATGCCTTGCCTTACCTGCTTCAGATTTGCAAGGAACAAAGCATGAGATATAGCAGACAAAGATGAGTGTACATGTACTTACATTTTTTAAAAAAAGGTAGCAGTTCAGAGAAATTTGTGAGGAGGAAGGAGAGTGGATAAACTCATTGCTTTCCTGATAGTTATCATTAAGATTGAGAATGAATACTTGCTCAACTCCAATAACAATGATACGAAAAGAAATGTTGAAAAAACTGGGAAGTGAGAAGGAAAGTTTCCTGAATAAATGGCTAATTTGCTGAGGAACAATCACAGCACTGTTTTGATGTGCATTCACCTTTTACTGTGGAGTTTGTACAGAAAAGTTAACTTGGCAGCTAAATACTAGTTTGGAGTCCCTTTAGAATTATTTTACAAAGCAAGAAATTGTTCAGTTGTGAAGATAGTAAAAAAGGAAACTAATGCTTGTCATAGAAAATCTTTTTTTCTTCCTTTTTTTCCTTTTTTTTTCTTTGAAGTGTTAAAAGCAAGTAAACCCCTAGTGATCTTAAATAATTTGCGTAAGTACACTTAGCACATTCACTTCCTTGGGAGTGCTGATTGGGTACCAATGTAGTAGTCCCAAGAAAAAGAAGATAATGAGAGGCAGGAATGCTACCTTCGTGATAATTTCCTGGTATTCTGCTTTCCTTGGAGGTCTGGTGTGTGGGAGCACTGACCACCTCAGTATTCGGGCAGATAATAGAGTCACTTAGGAAATAAGAGACGGCAAATGGCAATTTGAGGTGGGAGGGATGGCTCCAGCAGTAAATGGCACACATTAGGACAGCCTAATAACTTAAATGCAACCTATTAGTAAGTTTAACTGAAGATGTTAGAAGAATCCTTGCAGCCTCTCCACTGGCATGTTTGGAAGGGAGTTCAGTTATGAGACTATTAAAATGTTATTTTGATAATTAAGCCCACAGCTGTTGTGAGGGCGTTGGGGGCAGGAGCTGGTGAAGCAGCCGGCTGCGCAGCACACTGCCGGCGCGGGAGGCAGGCAGGGAGGGGAGAGGAGAGGGACCCCCGGGAGCTCCTCGGCACATGGGAGGGCTGGAATGGCCACCTCCACCGCGTGGCAGGCACGGCTTCCCGTGGGAAGGTGCAAAGCCGGGAGGAGCTGCTCCCCTGGATTGCCGGAGGCTCGGTCTCTGATTTCTGCACCGTGGGCAGCTGTAAGTGGCAGGGGGAGAACAGGTCTTCCAGGACGTGTGGAATTGTTTTGCTGTTGTGTCGGGAAGCGTGGCTGGATAGAAGAGAACGGCTGCCATAAGCAGCGCTGTGGCTGATGGTTGTGGGCTGCAGCAAACGGGTTAAACATGGGCCCCTGTATCTGCCAAGTTGTGCACCAGGACCAAGCGTGTCATGGCACAACTGTAGTGACAATATCTAGTTCACGAGGACGTGCAGTGTTGATCTGTCCCATAGTGAATTCTGATTCTTGACAAATCTTACCTGCATCAGTTCTTTCAGCTACTGTCCCGTGTACTCCTGTGTAAATGTGTCTTCAGATTTTCTTCTCAAAATTGATGGCAGCATTTCTGCTGTTTTTAGAAGTGGAATCAGGCCACTATTGTGTTCAGACCACAGATACCTCTCTCCAAACAAACAAACAAACTTGGAGGGGCTCGGGATTTTAGCAGGCTCTGGTCCCTGGGAGTGACCTATAGTTTCCTTTAGTGCTTTAAGTACTTACTAAATATGCAATAATAAAACCACAACCAATTTGACTGTGGCAGGAGACCTAAACTCTTTTGCAAGCCCAGAGTTTACATTGTATTTTATGTATACTGCTACAGAGCAAAGCATATATTGTGCTGTATGCATAGATAAATAGTTAATCTGTGCTGCCCTAATCTTATCTTCTGAGGTAAAATTAGGATGATTTACAGCGTTTATCCATATTGAACAGGATATAATTACCCAAATTAAGGGCTGTCCATCAGGACAACTGGTAAATTTAATCTCTTGTCTGTGTGTGTCAGAGGTAACCTTTCCACAATTACTCCTCTACCCGCGCTGCAATGTCAGTTGTGGTCCCTTGTTGACTCCCTGCCTGCACATGCTCACTGAATACAGAATCAGAAAACAATACATGGGGTTTTATAAAATAGACCACATAAACAGACCGTAAAATGTGGGAAATTAGACTTTTGATGAAAAGGAGAATGAAGGCCAAATATAGCCCTTTCCCCTGTATAAAAAGTTGTTGTACTTGCATAATCTTTTCAACTTTTCAGCCATCTCCTCCTTCCCATGATCACAATGTATCTGTCTTTTTTCTCAATTGATACACCACTGAAGAGGGCCAACTTTTAAAATTTTATATATAACACCAACTATGTATCCAAATTAAATTATTTGTCAGCTCAGTTTTTTATTATCAGCTGGTTAATATATAATTACAGCTACCGTCAGTGTTGATCTTTATTAACATCCAAATAACATTTGGGAGTTCTTTTTAGAAAACACAAAAAAAATAGGGGAAACAGCCCTTTAAAGTTTTGCCAGAATAGACAGGTATTAACCCCACCTTCCTCGGAGGTCCATGCTGAAAATGAACTAATAGTTTCTGCTCTACCTGTGAATGATCCACTTTAAAAAATGTTCTGTAATCAGAGTATATACTTTGAAGTACATTGAGCCCTCTTATATTTGCTGTTTTCACACAGCACCATAAACATCCTCTGCTCTGTGCCAAGCGTGTCAGATAAGGGCAGCGGTGAAACATGGGCAGCCAGAGGACCCGGGACTGGGTGCAGCACATGAAGGTGCAGAGCTGTGTGCAGTTTGTAGGGGTTTGCAGAAGGTGATGGAGCGCTTTGCACAGGCAGTGTCTGTTGGGACAGGTGATCCACCCTGGTGTTTCTTACCCTGATTTCATACAGGTTTGATTTCCTCCACTTCACTGGGATTATTTTTTGCTGAAGACTAGTGGCAGTCCTGAGGAAGTCAAGCAGGAACCCAGTACTAACACACACCTGGGACCAAGGTGTGCTTTAGCAAGAAATTGTTCCCACCTGCAGAGTTTAGAAGAATCTGAACTTGAAATGTGTGAGGCAAAACAAATGCAGGAAGAATTACCATATGGGAGGATCTTGGACTTAAAGCCAGACAGTGAGATTGTCTTAGTGTGAGCACCTTGACCGCACCATGGACTGGAAAACCAAGAGGCAAGGAGACCAAGGCAAAGGAAAATGTTGTATTTAAGGCAGGAGATGGTTACAACATGGGTCAGGGATTTCACAGTTGAGAGTAAGTGAAAGGATAGATTTTTGTTGAGGAATAAGAGGGCTTAACACTACTACTATGTTATTACGAGTCTGTTGAACTTGTTTTTGCTTTAGGGTGTTTTGATTCTTGAAAAGCGAATTAATTACATAGTAACTCTGAAATCCTGGCTTCCTTACCACTAGGAAAAGGTTACTCTTCCCTTGTGGCTATTTCTTATTACCACTTTGTGATGATAAAGTATTTGGCACATGAAAGTTGGATGCTTTGGAGATTACTACATGAGTTATTAGCCTACGTACCTGAAGTATTTATAATGGTATTAATGTCTTCCACTGTTCAACCTTTGTAACAGGGAGCATCACTTGACAATTGAAAGTAGATGCTTCCTTTCCCAGAGCCAAGGCCACAACATGACCTGTCCAACAACCTTGCAAAGAGACATCTTCACACGCATGGGCCACACTTATCTGTGCTGTTCATTATAACACCTAGGTAGGTAATTTGTTAGAGACTCACCCTCTCTTAACAAATTTCTGTTGATGTCATTCCAACTAATAGGAAACACAAGTGAGAGATGACCCCAGAAAAAATAAGATTTTTTTGGGGGGGAAAAAACCTTTAGAGATAGCCATGGCATTGGAGCAGGAGGTGAAATATTGTCAAGAAAAGAAATTGAATGTTCTCATTAGATCTATTTCTACACCACTTTCCTCTTAAAGAGAATATTAAATGTCCTTTAGGCAACACTTTGAAAGCACCTTTTCCTTTTTCCAGATGTAATTAAAAGCTATATATTTGGTACCTAAGTTAGGAATCACCTTTCTCCATGTTAATTAAAAGCTATAGCTTACTAGGGCTTCTAGGGCTAGTCTTGGTGGCTTTTGGGGGTCTCAGGAAGAGTCCTGGTCAGAAGTGCTGGAACATCCTTGAAGCAGTCACTTGGATAACAAATAACTATACTATTGCTTTTTGGGGGGATAATGATTATAAGCTCTTGTTCTGACAGGGATGCCATCCTTTGTTGCTCATGTAATAGGTGATGGTAATTCATTTAAATAAGTCCTCTTTATAGTGTCCATAGATGCAACATTTATGCCTTTACAGGTTTTTTTGCTGATCAGTGTGTGTGTGTGTATATATCTCACACACAACCCCTGGTGTACAGCCCCAGCCATTCATTCTGAGGAGGGGGGTGTGCCCTTCCAGGAGAGGAGGACTGTTGTGCCTCCTCCCCCAGCCCTGACCTCTTAGACTGCCTGAAGCCATTAATCTCCTCCATTCCAGGGTACTGTGAGCACTGCATTTGTTGCAGTTCATGGCAATTGTGTTTCTGTGACACAAAGGGATTTTACAGTGAAATACCAGCCAAATATATGTTGCATTTATTGGTTCTTTTTCAACTTTTAAAATACCAGCGTAAATAAAAGAGTTGAAATGTGCTGAGTGTCCCCAGCTTGACAATAGACCGAGGCCATGTCTGTGTCCTTGCCATGGAGGATGGCATCAGCCCATCTCTGCGTCCAGGAGGCAGAGCTGCCCAAGGGCCTGGCTTGTCATATCCCCTGGGGCTGGTCCTGCAGAAAGGATGGAGGAGGGCATCTCCAGCCTGGAAATGTCCCTGAAATTGTCTCAGCACCTGGAGACCTGCAGGGATTTGGCACAAGCCCAGCTCCCATACAGCCTATGGATCTCTTGGGCTAAAGCAGTGTCCACTCCTGGCTTATTTAAGCAAACAGAAATGACATGCTAGAGAAGATGAATAGGCTTTTGTGCACTTTAGAAAAGAATTTTAACATAACACCTTTTTTTGAGGGAGGTGCAAACAGTTTGCCCCCAGATCTCAGGAGCTAGACTTTGTAGTGTCAGGGATTTCTTCTGTCAGTCTCTAGTTATGAAAATGCCTTGAGTAGAGATCTTTGGTTATCTGGTTTATTTGAATTGCTGAAAGTCCCATCCTGCAAACTGCTGGCTGAGCTTGGATGAAGCTAAATTTGGGTAATGAAAGATGACCCACTGTAAAGAAAATGCTGGGAATAGTTCCTCTGTTCTGCCCTCTGTAAGATTCTCAACAAGACGTTTCCATTTTTAATTCTCCCTATGCATCTGTGAGATAAAACATTACATTTTAGCTCAGAAATTTCTTTGTCCTTTACTCTTTTGCTTTCAGTACTTAGGTGCACAATTTTAAGGATCAGTTGCTAGGTATAAAGAATCAAATGTAATTTTTCTCCTCAGCAAAGGATTTCCAAAATTGTGATGCCTTCTCTACGCTACAGCAGAATAATGGGAGGCTGGTGATGCTGTCGTGGTGCCATTAGCTTCGCTGCTCGGTAGCTGCACATCAGCACAGTAATCATTTTCAGATTTACAAGCATTAAATATTTTAATTTAATGCCTTGGCTCTCTTGTAATTCATGCACTTAATTATATGATAATTACTCAAATGAAAGAGATACAGCTGCTGTTGTATCAATTCTTCTAGGAATCTGAGATTCTGGAATTGGCCTTTGATTTCAGGGTGGGATTTTTTTTTTTTTGCTGTCCCTTTCCAAAAGCTAGTGAGCACTTAAAGGTCATTTTTTGAGTATGTGGAGCAGAGGTGAATTTCAGGTAATGTTACCTGAAATCCTAGCTTCTTTTCCTGGAGCGTGGTGTACATTTGGCAACTGACGGATTGGGCATGGCGCTGGCTGTTTTTACTGCTCCGTGTGGATTACAGTCATTAAAAGAGAGGAGCTAAGGCAAAGCTTCCACAGTGCAGGACCCTGTTCCATTGCAGATGGCTGTGGAAGGAAGTCAACTGCAGGAAAGAGATGTGTGTTTGTGTAGACGTGTACATAACTGTATACGATTTAATACCTTCGTAATGGGCCAGTTGCCCAGTGTGCAAGCACTGCACAATGAAATCACACAATAAAATAAAGTCAACCATAAAGGTTCAACCTGGTCAAATAGACCACCAACTGGAACAAAAGAATTTGGCACAAAGGCAAACCCAAGTGACCTCAGGGGAGAAGGGCAATTAACACACCAGGTGAGGAAGAGAAGAAGTTAGCAAATACAAGAAAAGCAAAGTCAGTTCAAAGAAGGGAGCCCCTAGAATCTGTGGAGGTGCCAAAATACATAGAGCATCCATGAGGACCATGCAGTTGCCAGTCCAGGGCTGTGGCACCTCCTCTCTAGAAGAGGAGCTCCTTTTGGGCATCCTGCAGCAGGTAATGCCCCAGATTCCTGATTCCTTCTTTCCAGCTCTGTGCTTAACTGTTTAAAATATACAGCAATAGGCTTTTTCTTAAGAGAAGCAGTAATTATAAGATAGTGGAATAGGTCTTCTGATTTTTACTATATTTGTTCTATTGTATATCTCCAGTGTTCAAAGGTGGAAAATTAGCATGGGTATACTCTTCAGTTAGGAGATGTGCAAGTGAAAGTCTCCATAAAGTTATTCAGAACTTAAATTACTTAAAACCTTTGAAAACTATTCCACCCAGATGTGCAGCTCGCCCTGCAGGAGGGTTGGTACCACACCCCTGCGAGCCTGCGCTGGGTCGGGTCCGGCAGGAGGGCCATGTTGAGCAGCAGCCTCATGAAATTGCTTGTGCTCTGTGCAAGTACTTGAAACCTTCCATACTGAGTCCCTTCCAGCATATCAGAAAAGAAGGAGCAGTCTTAGGCCTTGTGTATTCAAAGGAAACGTGCTTGTGGGCAGGCAGGAAAGAGGCCGTTCCCCCCCAGTGTAGCTGCTGGAGCTCTCTGGGATCACTTTCTGCAGAGCTTCACATTGTGCATTTTAACTTCTGGTTGTTTGCTGCTACCCTGTCTTCTGGCTCAAGTTGATTAAAATGTTTGGTGAGCCTTCACTGCTTAACCACAGGGCCTGCCCTGCTTGAAATGCAGGGAGTCCTGGCTGTGGGGCCAGCCAGCAGCATCCCTGCCACCAAAGGGCAATGATTGCTGTGCCTGAGCTTCTGGGCAGGCAGGGAGGAACTGCCTGGCAGCAACTCACAGCCAGCACTGGCAGATCAGCAGCAGTGCCATGATTTGCTGCCCCCTTTTCTAGAAAACAGAAAAAGCAAGAGACTTTTTAACAGTGAAGTTTTGTGAAAACATGTTGCAGCCCTATTTAAAGTTTTTGTTGGTGGTGGTTGTTGACATGTGAGATTATGTTTAATCCTTCAGGGACTCTGAATATTTTGTAAGAATTGTAAGTGTAAATATTTGGCAATAGTTTCATATCCGTCCCCTCTGAGTCTCAGTGGAATAGATGACGCCGGGTTACTATACTCTGTGTAGTTTCTGTTGATGGCAGTAGCAGATTTAACACTTCTACACAGTTGCATTTTGCTTTATGAGTATTTGAAGTTTGTCTTGCATATGTGGAGTAATTGCTCTGCAGCATGCTTTCTTGGAAGAGGATATAATGTTTGTTCAGTTTCTTAAAAGCTGTAAACGAGAGGCAGAGCAAACTACAGACCAGTCACTATTAAAAATACACAGAGATGTTTTCAATTGCTAAGGACATCTAGCATAAAGCAAAAGTATTTAGTTGCCTGGCTTGTAGTCTGATTGTCAGACTTACAACAAGGCTAAATTCATTCAAACAGTTACTGGAAATTGGTATTTGAACTTGTGAACTCAGGGAAACTCCTAATCTGTGCCGAGGTCTCTGGCATGCCCTCCGAGCCCTGCAGCCTGTTGTCTCAAGCTTTCCTTTAACTCTCCAGAGACCTTGGTGGCTGTGTTTCTGAGTTCCTGCCTAAATAGAAGTTGCACTAAAAGGGTTACAAAATTTTAAACCCTGTGTATGCAGACAATTTTCAGCTAGCTTACAGCAGCTGCGGAGTCGTGCTGATAGATTAAAAGCAGCTCCCAGCCCCAGAATGAAGTACATTAGAGCTCCTGCTGAGCCGAGCTGGGGTGAGGCCTACACAGCTGTCATTTAGGCCAAGTTTCCAACCGAAAACTGAAGAAAAGGATGTAACTTAAAGAAAAGTTATATTTTAAAATAAGGCATCTGGTTATTAATCAAATATAGGCAGGAGTTCAGTTGTGCAGTGGGTTTCAACCTCAACAGCCTGACACTTGGGAAGGCAGGGAGGCAGTTTTCAAGGATTAAGAAGGGGCATGTCCAGTCAAAGGCTGTTACTGTTATGTAAAAATAATCCTTTTTTTTTTTTTCCTGTGCTTGTCTCTCTTCCTGCAAAAATAAACAGAATACAAATATTCTTGAACTGTTGCATGTCTGAGCGAGAGACTGACCAGCTCACACAGTTGGTTTTTGCTGGTACTGATCTCAAAGCGTAGCTGATTCCCAAGGGAGTGTGCTCATAGAAATCTGCAGTTAGCAGAGAGGTATTTATAAGCACAGAAATCTTTAGGGCCTGTCCTCTATTTCCCAGTATGTCTTTACCATGGCAGAGGTGGTCCCCACTAGCACGGCAAGTTCAGGAAATGTTGTGAGCAAGGCTGATCCCTCCCGTGCCCACCCCTCTGCCCCATGGGTGGCCGTGCTGCACCCAGCACCGTGCTCAAGCTCACCCCAGTTCTGTTCCTTCTCTGCAGGAGCACGTTTGTTGGACCATATCTCATCCTTGTAGCATAAATGAGCCGGCACCTTTTGGTTGCCTCTTCACTTCCATAACCAAGAGGAGCTTGCTCGTCCTTGGTACATACCAGCTTCCAAGTGGCTTCTCAATTTTTAATGCAAGAGGGTCATTCATGAAAAACTGAGCAAAGAACATGAATTAATTATATTATCACATTGACATACTTTGCCTTCTGAGGACTTTTGTACCCATTTTTCATTTAGTTTGCCTGTACAGTTACAGCAGCTCTGGCCCTGCTCCTCACTGACTATTTATCTCGCAGTATCACCTGCAAGTGCCTGAGCCAGATTTACCTCTGGTTCATTTAAAATAAAATATTAAAAAATATTTGTTTAAAATACTGACTTTTGTCTCTGTATACTGTGTGGTATGAATAATTTGTTGGAGTTCAGATACAGTGTTTCAGTTCTTATCAGAAATGTATGATATGAATTTGAAAGTATGCCCTCTCGCTTGCTTTCTCATGTATGGTGCATAATGAATTTCCAGCTTGGCAGAAAGGAAAGGATCAGAGTAGGAAGCAGAGTATACCATGAGGATTTATCATGATACCAATGAAAATAATATGACAACTCCGGGCAATTTCTTTGTTACTGAAGTAACAGTCTCATTTGAGAAAGGACCCTATAAAATAAAGAACTTGTATTCTTCAGCTAAAAAATAACTATCAGTAATTAATTGGGCTGATGTTATAAGTACGTCAAAGAGAAATCTCTCCACTTGGCTATTGCTGTGAATCACCAAGCAGTGGCAAGTAAGAAATATGTAGGTTGAACTTCCTAGTCTGTGTGGAATAAGTGTTAACTCAGTATTCTCTCCTTGGTGAATGCAGGGCACATATGTGGATTTGGCCTCTAGTAGAGTCAAATAAGTCACCTTTATCAGCCCTTGAAAAACAGGACTAGCAAGGCTTCCTGCTGTTTGTAGAACAAGGTTACTAAGCTAGTCCAGTGTTGGCATAAAAATGTATTAAGCACTTGTATAGAGCTAAATATCTAAATTATTAAGTGCTAAATATTGAGTGTTATTTTCTACTTGTAATTTTGAAATGAGTGTAACAAATGTTCTTAGTAAATGTACTTGCAACAAATGCATAGGTTGCAAAGTTTTGTTGTAGGAAATTTAAAGCATATATAGTGCAGCTAAAATGCATTATAGGCCTGAACCCCAGGACATCACAGTTAGTGGAAATGAAGCTTACTACCATTCAGTTGCTCTTCCAGAAAGGAACACTGTAGTGTATTATGAGCAATAATAGCAATTAAGAAAAAAAAGCCCAACAAAAATGTTCATTTTTAGCAACTGTTAATTGAAGTAATAGGTTGAGTTTTAAAGGATTTTATTTCTCACTCAGTTTAGGAATGATCTGTTGTAATCTGCATCACTTATGAGATTTTAGTTTTCTGTTAACTTCCTAACATAAACAGTTGTAGGTGAATGAATCAGTGTGCAAACAGAATTAATGTGTTTGGGATTCTGGGGGGAGGTTTTCTGTGAGTTTTGTGGTAGTTTTTATTTTATTAAGGTTTGGAATATTTCTAGCTATCTAATCTCTTCTGAACACATGAGGGTCTGAATATTATATGTTTACATTTTGGAGACCTTCATCAGTTCTTATAAGTTAACATGGCAATTTTATATTTGCTAGAATGCAGAAGCTTTCTCCACTTCTAAAAGGTTTTATTTTCATTAAGCTATGAATGCAGAAGAGTGTCTGTCAGGTTTTTTTGCATTAGCTTGGCTGGTTTATCTTAAGCATACTCAGTAGACTTGCCTCAGTTTTTCTCAAGCTATTGTTCTTTTTTACACCGCGTTTGCACACTGCAGTGCATCTGGGGAATTTCAGCAGTCGGAATATACATGAAAAGAGACCCGCTCTACTTTCATAAGGTCCCTGGATGAATTGGACGAAACCTCAAGGCCCCATGGTGGAGCCAGAGCCGCATTCATATTCCTTGCCATCACCACACATATGATAGCGTGAAGCCCAGACCAATCGAAAACTTGACAGTAAGCCTTTTGATTTTGCGGGGAAGCCTTCATCAAGCTGAGAGAGGGAAGGGAATATAGCCCAAACTGGACTTCATACTGTGGCAAGTTTGAAATCCCAGCCCAACCACAGAGCTGCTTGATTGGAATAGTTGGAAACTGTGTCCAGGAATTCGGCAGCGGGAACTTGGCTTTCAGTAACTCCTGTCTTTTTAAAGGAAAACTTGCCATACGGTCACTTAGGAGCCTTATTGATGTTGTCGAGATTTTAAATATGTACATTCTTGCAGAGCACAGTTGTAGCGTGTACTGTGCAATGTTTGCTGCTGTACATTTCTGTTCCACAGCAGCTTTGTTTCTTAGCCTCATGGTGGAACTCTCTTGGCTAAAGCTGCCACACTTTGGCATTGTGTTCTAGGCTGTTTCATTATTTGGTCCTTAGTCTATTTAAGAAGCAGAAAGAGAGAAAAGAAACTCACACACTGTATGCGTTAACAGTAAGTTCTCCTTTAAACATTATGCCTGCCCATGTCTTGTAGGTGTGTTATGAAACTGATCTCTGTTTATTTGTCTGGGCATTCCAGCAGTATGTCAGAGTTGCTGTTGAACTTACTAACAACGTGTCATCAAGTTATGCCATTGAATAACTATTATTCTTCATCCTTTTCTGGCTCCTGTGGCTGGGTGCTGGCATACATTGATAGCTGCAGTGTGTTACTGCTAGTGGTGCCTTTGCATCTGCCGATAGAAGAGCTGAGAATTTCCTCCTGGGGGAGATAGCAAAACCTGTGCTGCAGGCCTCCCCCCCCCCCGAATGCCTAATTTTAAAACTACAAAGATTCTGCAGTTTGGTGCATATCTAGGAGTAGCTTTTATTCATCATCACCCCTGGAATTGTGATCCAATTATGCTTCAACCCAGCTCTCAGTCAGACAAAACTCTTGTTGACTTTCATGAGAGTTTGTCTAATTAAAAGACGAGTTGGGAGTGCAGAAGAGATAAATACCAGAAGCATGGAAAAGTGGCAAACTGATAGATTTGTGCTTTGTGTCAGAAGGTCATCCCTATAACACACTTTCCTGATTGCGATGGGAGACTTCTTTTCCATGGAGTGGTACATAGTCCCCCCTTCAGTGCAGTGGTGCCTTTTATAGACTGCAATTCCTTATGGCTGAAACACAGTGCAAAACACATAATATTGTCTCATGGCAAGTAGATGGGAGTGCTGCTACTTTAAAATGTTTTGTGTTTTTTTTGTTTCGTTTTGTTTTTTAACTGCAGCCGGACTTTTGTTTGGTGGCCTCCTGCCACCTAAAAGACAGGAAGAGGTTGAGGTGTGTGGGACATATCAGGAGTCCAGCCTGGAGCTCAGGGGGGTTCATCTGCAAGCCCTCCCATCCTCTCTCTTGCCCAGGGCATACAGGAGGGCAGCTGGAAAGAGGTGCTGGGGTTTGCAGTGCCCCCTGCTCACAAACTCTCCAAGGGCTGTGCTGGCCATGAAGCAGAGCAAAGGACTGATGCAGATCGATCCCTGTGGCACATTAAGGCTCTGTTGGATTGGCTATTCAACAGTGTTTCCTCAGCCAACATTTTGGGTTTGGTCGATTAGATTATTTCTTAATACCACAACACTGTGTAAGAGCATTTACTTTAGCTAATAAGTTTTAGGGTAAGCTGCAAGGTTCAAATGAGTCAATTTTAAGCACAAAACATCATTAGAAAATTATTAGTTTAGAAGCTTAATGTTAAGGGGGAATCTAAACCAGAATTTTTAAGGTTGAATTGTAGAATATTCAAATGTCTTTATAGCTTGAAGAATTGTCTCCAAGAAACATCAAATTTGAGACTGTAAAATTGAACCAGTCTACATCTTGACCCCATAACTCTGTTAATTGTGAATACATGAAAATTGCATCATGTAAAACCATAGGCAAGGTATTAGGATGGCATCTCTGAGTTGTATTTAAATGACTGAAGAATGTAAACATCCCAGGCTCTGTATATATCCAAAATTTAGGCAACTTTCTGAAGCTCTGCAGAGAGAAAAGCTCTGAGTGGTTCTTGCTGAGAGCTCTCTGCACTGGATCCCAGAGGGTGCTGAGTTCCCAAAGCACTCACCATGTTCCTGGAAAAGCAGTGATCCCACATCGAGAGAGGATGTTTCTGTAGCCCCTTCCTCTTCTGTTCCTCAGCACTGCCACGTAGTTACTGCCAACAGCACCAGCCATTCTCACTGCAGTACACCCAGTTGCTTCAAAGGAATTTTTGTGAAACCAGAGTATCCCATATTGTCAAGAGTTAATAATTATACCAAATATATGCTTGGTGATTAAATAACATGCAGCTGGAAAAATTAATCACTTCTAGCATTGAGCAATGCTTAAGACTTTAAGAGCAGCAATAGTGCAGAATTTAACATTTAAAGATCCCTTGAAATGCCAGAGAATGAATATAAATGACCTGGTGCTCTATAGTATCTTGATACAGTGATGCCAGCCAATGGAAGTGCAGGATTTGATCCTTCCATTTTATAATAGGCTAGTAAATATTTTCTCTTGTGCCATGCTCGTCTTACAAGAAATTTTAGTCCAAGACCACCACTCCCTTAGTAAAGCAAAAGTTTAAATTCATTTTCCTTAAGGGCTGGTGCTGTCTGTTTACCCCACTGCCTGGGGAGAGAAGAGGTGTTCTTTTTTGTCTGCGCTCTTTCCTTCTTTCTTCATCCTGTTCTGCGTTTTAAGATTTAAGACCTTATTTTTCAGAAACCTTGTCCCATTGAAGGAAAAAAAAATAAAATCAAAATATAGTGCCATTTTGTTTGCTTTGCTGAAGGCACAGACCTGAAGAATCAGTGCTGTGTATAAGCTGCCTGACCCTGCAGTTTCTCTTACCAGGGGCTCATTTGTATGCAGAGGGGATTAGTCAGAATTTACTGTAGCTTCGCCCTGGGGAGCTGTGAACTCCCTAGGAATATGCTCTGACGAAAGCGTGCAGTTGGTAAGATTAGAACAAACCCTTCTGCTACAGAAAGTGCCTTGGTCACTCACTAGGCCTCCAACATTGAAATCATTTTCATTTATAACCTTTTTGATCATTCAACCTCAAAGAAGCCTTGGCTTTTATGACAGCTTGCACCAAAATTGCCCAATTATTTGGGGGGGGCGGGGAGGAGAGGATTGAGGGAGAATCTGAAAACAGTCAGATGTGAGAGACAGGGCACTTGATCTGTGCTCATGGCTTTTTCTTCCCTTCTCCTACCAATATTTTTACAGCTGTTGACATATATTGAGTTACATGTGGCTGTGCCATATCCCCGTGGTATAGTTTCAAAGATCTGTTCACCATAAAGTGTGCTGTTCTCAAGTAAATGACTCTGACTTCAAGAAAGCACAGTAGTTTAAATGTTACTATAAATACAGGAGCTAAGACATTTTAATTATAATTTTTGAGTTATACAGTGCTCTGTACGTACACGAGGCATTTACAAAAGGCTGGGGATGTGCTCAGGTTACTGTGCTCTCTCGTGGATAAGGCAGTAACTGCAAGCAGCTCGTTCTGCTGATCCCCTTTATTTACGTGGATTTGCACAGTGTTTATTGACAATGAACATCTTACATTTGGGAGCTCAGCTGTGAGAGCTAAAGAAGGCAGAAAAAGAGGCAATTCAGAAAACAGTATATTTTAACGCATAATCAAGAGAATTTTTTCGCTTTGGGATATCGTAGAAATGTTACTTTTGTCGGAATATGTTATAACTTTAGTTGGGAAATACCAGCACATCTATTGTCCTTTCAATGCCCTTCCAACTCGCATCTGGTAACTAGGGCAGATTGAGAATTCAGTACTAACAGATCTGTCAAATTTTTCAGAAAATCCCAGGGTGTGAATTCATTGCTGATTAATTTTTTCATCAGTGTAGCAGTCTTGGCTTTAGTGAGGTTATTCCTAATTTGCTCTGATGAAAGGAGTAAAAAAACCCCATTCTCGAAGTGGGTGCTACTGTCTTGGGAATAAATAGGTACAGGGTGTGGGGAAAGCACAGATGAGCAGCAGTATGTGCCAGGAGGTTAATTTTTAGCTGTCAGTGGGTTGATGGTGCTATTTTATTTTTTTATCTTGAAAACAAAACATAAAAAGCTTTCACAGGATTTTGTCTTGTACATCAGTACCAGTTATGCACAGTAAAGGTTTCCACTCTGGATATGGAGCTCTGATCCTTTGAGTTTCGGCTGGTACATACAGTAGAATGGTGACTGTAAGCTTAAACAATTGTGCAGTGTGGTGACATTGCCCTTTGGAGAGTTCTGCTATTGAGATCTATCAAATCATGTATCAATAGGACTCTCTAAATGAATTTGACTCCCTGCTTTACCTGTGACCGAGTCACTGTAATGGAGATTTCAGCTATCTCTGCTGTGACTACTGCAGTAAAAACAGCTCGTCTCAGTGCCTTCAGAGTCTCAACCAATATTCACTGGAATCATAAAAAAAAAAATCTTTCGATAAATGAAACCAATTTTGGATCAGGCCTTTACTGCAGGCTTAGATGCCCATCGTTGCTGATGGCGTGTTTTTGGTCATGCAGTCTACCAATCTACATAAATTAATAAATAGTATACATAATAGATGGCACACGTAGAGTGAACCACATCTTGTGGCTGCCCTTAAAGACTGCTGCAGTTTCCAGCAGCATTTCCCATGGCCTCGACAAGAAAAGCTGCTGAAGTTGGAGGCCTCTGGGCACTGTGGAAGTCCTCAGTGCCATTGCCAGCAGATCCTCCTTGGCCATTAAGCAGTGCTTCTGTGTCACTCAGCCAGGGAACACTATGTACTTCCATTTAAAAACAGTTGTGAAGTCTCCTGAGTAGGAACTGAAAACCCTGGACCACCATCAGAGCTACATCCTCTGGCCTTTCCCCTCCGAAATCGTGACAGCTATTTTTTAAGATGTTTTTGAGTAGCAGTGGGAAAGCATGCAGGCTGCAGAGTTTGTAAGAAGGTACTGAGGGCATCTAACCAACTCTTAACGTCTTTTACTGGATTTGGGCTCAAATCTTTGTGTGCTTCCTTTGCTTATAACTTCACCTCTTTTGTGAATCAAAACCAGCCTTTCTGTTGTGCAAATTGTACAGGAGAGTGAGGTCCAGAGAAAGATTTCTTTCTCCCTCTGAGCACCGCTACGAACTCTTACTGAAGAGAGCAAGACCATTCATCTTTAGCACCTTGCAGGTTGTTTTTTCTTTCAAAAACTTCTTTCAAAGTCCGAGCATAGGCAAGTGATCTGAATGATGAGAATAAGCTGCAAGCCCCGTACTGACGAACCTGGTCCCTGGGCAACATTTCAGATGGCAAAGGCTGTCTGTTTGGTTTGCCTTATGGACGTTTCTGTATGTGATACCTTCTATTATCCATGCTGGTTAAGCAAGGCTCTTCCTGAGAGGAGGATTAGGATGCTTTGGTAACACTTTATTAATACGTAGTTGGCTGTATACAAATGAAGAGTTTAATTAATTGATTAATTAAATATATATTAAATTTATATAACTTTTTGTTATATAAATCAAACCCAAGCAGTAATATCTCCTGTTGGTGGAGGCAGCTTGTGGGCCAGCTACCTTGCAAGCAGATGTCTGGCTGTGAATTCATCAAAGGATTGCATGTACAATTCTTGGCATTTTTTCTCATTATCACAATTATCAGAGAGTGTGGATGAGCTGGTTTTCCCCTACATCCCGTTGGATGGTTGCTTTCCAGGGAGGAGCCTGGATGCAGGCAGTGTCACTGATGCAGCATCTTCCTTGTCCGTGCAACCACCAGGGATGCACTGGCTCGGGCGGGCTGGGGCTGGCCTTGGGGCTCTGTCAGAGAAGGGCAAAGGCATCTCAGCAACTCCTGGGGCAGCCAACCAAGACAGACTCCTTCCTGCAGGCTGAAAAACTGGGGCCCGTTCACCTCCTTCTCTGTCTTTTAAATGACTTGTATTTGTCCAGTCTGCTTAAACTAAAATTTAAGATTTGTATTCAAAGGTACTGATTGACATGTTTCCTTTATGAATTCTTGTGGATTACTATTGATTTTTTTACTGTGGTTTTCAAAATCCTACTTCTAGGACTCTGGAGATTTCCCTGCTGCAATAATAATGTATTGTCATTCTTAATATCTCAGATCCTTGACACAATATTCATATTACAACCACAAAAAAGTTACATTAGAGTAACACCAAGGGTCTGAGTCGAACCCACCAAGACAGGGGAAATCAAAGTCAAGGATGAAAATTAGGGCTGACACCGTGAAACATATCCCATTGTACTTAAGTACTGGAGTTCATCTGTGATTGCAAGATCGCTTGTGTTTGAGAGATGGTTTCCTCCATACGGCAGGAATGAGTTATGATGTGTTGTAAATCCCAAGGATTAACTATTGTAGTTGAGAGTGCCTATTTTTGTGGAGAGCTACATAAGCCAGCATTATGGAAGTCACTTTAACATATTTTATGAACTTTTGTTCTCTTTCGCACACAGGGCTATTAAAAATTCATTCTGCATTTCTACCACTTGCATAACAATTCCATATCAGATTGTTCAGGTCAATAAGGAGAGAATAGAAATATCACAGCATTATCTGTATGAGCTTGTAGCCATTTTCCCTCTAACTTTACTGCCCCCAAAACATTATGCAGATATGCACTGTCATTTGCATGAATTTTAGAGAGTTTGATTTATTCACCTCCGTGATGTAAATGTGTTGTGTGAATGCTTGTTGCACTATGGAAGTATTGGAAGGCCTTCCATTTGACTGTGCCTTTTTGACCTTTCTCATACTGTCTCTTTGGGAGTTAAATTTTTCCAGTCACACTTTTTTCTTGCTGAATTTGAGAGTTTACTCAAGTTGTTCTTTGGTCTCTCAGTGTGCAATGTGAAACCCTGTGGAGTGTTAGGAGTGAGAGATGAGAAATAACAGGGAGATTGCCCATGGCTGAGGAGAGACTGGGAGGCCATTGCATGCTGGTGGACATCTCCAAGGGGTGTGGGCTGCTCATTTGCACGGGGTGCACATGGTTCTCTGCTCCCATCATCCACGTTAGCACCAGAAAGGAGTAGAAATGTTCTGACAAAATTAAACCAATCAAACATGTAGGTTTATATTTTAGAGCAGGGTGTTTTAACCATATTTTTATTAATTGTTTTAGAAATAGCTGTTTATCCCCCTTTCCATCTGCGTCTCTCTTCTGTTATTAATGCTCACATGAGAATCCATCTGACAGTACCTTCCTAGTTCACTGAGGCAATGTGAAAGGGTTTCTTTATAAATGAGGATTATGGGTCATTTGCATACATCTAGGATCTCTTTTTTTAGTGCTGTTCTGAGCAGTGAACAGATAGGGACAGGAAGTAGATGCATGGATTCCCATCAGAGAGGAGCATTCAGACCTTGTGAGATAAAGCACCTGAGGAACCACACACATGGATATGCACAGTTTGTGCAACATGACTTGGCAGTTGCAGGTCTTGATTATGACTAAGGGGCACGTGACCATGGATTATTTTGACATAGATGTTTACCAGCTTTACTTGTTACCTATCTCTGAAGACACCAATGGACTAAATTGAGGTTTGGTGTAATTAAGTGGGACTGTAAAACCCCAAATCTGTGCTATGGTACACGAAATGTCCCACTATGTTTGGATATTCACTAGCACTTGTAGCATTTGTGTATGTTGTTTGCTGTTATGAATATTCTGATACTGGAAAGCACAGCATTACCCCAGGTGCTTTCAAAGATGTGGCACTTTCTAGATTAAATTATTTTTGGAAACACCAAATGAAGTTACAGGTTTACCTGAAAAGCTTATTTTCCTCTGGAGAGATAGCTAATGCCTTTCCCTGATCACACTGCTGGCACTTTGCATTGGTTAACATGACTTGAAGGGTAAATGCTGGTAACTTACTGAGTCAGCTTGCAACTATTGGTTCTTCAACCTACTGCAAATCACAGTTTTTATCATATCCACCAACATCCCAAAAGTGTAGTGTAAAATGTTTGGAAAAGATGTGCAGTTACTGCTTGCATGTACACACATTGGTGTGAGGTATTTCACTTGAGAATATTAAATAACATTGGGTCACAAAACTCTTAAATAGAGGAAAACATTAAAGGAGTCATTAAAAACACAGATGTGCCCTAACACTATCACAGCTGATCAGTTTAAAGTAAATTCAGTATTTCCAAGAAAAAAAATTGGGTTTTGTCCCTTTGAAATTATGTATACCTGAGTTACTCTTTCAAGTGAGTTATAAATCCCTTTAAATGGGGTTAGCATTGGAATGAGTTATAGTTACAAAAATTGGAATGAAGATAAATCATGTTTCCTTAGTGAAAATCTAATAATAGCTGTTGGGTCCCTACAACACTGCTCAGATGTAGATCCTCTGTTCTGTGACTGTGATGAACTCTGAGGAGCTCACACTGCCTGCTCCTGAGATCTGGGTCTACAAGGCTCAATACTGGGCACTTTCAACATTTTAAGAGTTTTATCAAAATTATGACACTTGAACTGGTGCAAGCAGATGTGCACCTAAAATGAAGACACAAACTGGATTGCTTAGTTTTGGAAGAGTCAAGATGAAATTTTTTTTTTAGTTTAAGAGTGATGATAATCCTGAGTCTATTTAAGCGTCACAGGGCCAATGCAGCTTCCTTAACCTGTGCCAGAACAAGGCTTTTTTGGGGTGATGGGGGTGGATTGGCGGTACAAAGACATGCGTAAGAGCACAGGCAGGGTGGAGTGGTGCAGCTCTGGTGAGGTGTACTGACCTCCCTGAGCTGGTACCCTTCACAGGAATTAAGTTTGTTGGTTTACAGAGTCAGACCTTAAAAAAGAAATTAAAAAAATCCTTTGAGGCCCTCCCCATACTTTTCTAGGAGAGGTATTGGGGAGCTCTTACTAACAAGAATCTTGGAGAATTATTAGTATTAAACTGCTGTCAAATTACCAAAGTGTAACAATGTACAGGACATGCACTTTCAGCCACTGTCTCTTCAGTGTTTGCATGAATGTCAAAGGGAATATTTTGTGACAGTTCCTTGTGACCCAGATTCCACAGAAGTCTCTTATAAAATAATCTTTGAGTGAACACTACTCGCACGTCCTAAGGACACCTCATCCCCGTGAACCCAAAGGTAGGAGTGAAGCTGCTGTGCACTGTGAGATCTGTGACTTTCTATCTGAGAATTTTGGTCTTGTTTGATAGTTCAGCCTTTGTGCCCTGCAGATCCATTTTAAATTGTCTGAAGCAGGAATAAATCTATTACAATGACCACCATTTAAAGAAAAAAAATACAAGATGGGTCTGTGAAGAGGTGTTAAAAAGTAGAAATGAAAGGGAGAAGTTGTAAGAAAAACCTGTTCATTGGACAGACCTGCAATGCAGTAAATAATAACCTCAGAGGTGAAAGACAGCCTGTTCTAGAAAAAAGGCAGTGGAAAGGACTTTTTTTTAATCTTTTTTTTTAATTTTTTTTTTCTGTGGGTCTAGGGGAGAAAAGGTCCTTTATTCTTTAGTAACTTTTCTGATTTTAAATATGTGCTTGTCTGGTCATGAGGAGCAAGGTCATTCCTACTGCTCAGGGCCTAGGCTTTGTGCTGGCGTTGGCGGGAGCTTCTCTCCTCTCTCCTTTTCCTCCCTCCCTCTATCTCTCCTTTTCTTTTTCTCCTGAGGTGCAGATGGCCACATTTGCAGGTTAACTGGAACAGCTGGAGGCACATTATTAGCTTCCTGCTGCTAACTCATATTTGCTTAGATTTTTTTTTTTTTTAACAGCAACATAATTTACAAGTAGTAGGCCAGTGACAAAGCTGGCATGTTCTAAATCCACATCTGATTTATGTAATGCTGTTGCTTATCAGTGAATGAAGTCATAATTATTGCTTTGTACCATTAAATAGCATAAATATATAAACTGTTACACAAATTGCAGCAAATGTTTCCTCTAGGGAGCTCTAGACAAAATTTTAATGTAGTGCATTTGTCTGTGGTGGCAGTTTCTATGGTATATAATAATGTTGATAAATTTTACTGTAGCAAGTGACATTTTATAACATTAATCCTGGTGGTAAAAATCTGATGAATACTACAGCTGTACTAGTGGGTGCAAGAAGAATGTAAGCTTTTGACACCAAGTGAATTGATTTTAATAGTTCTTTAAGGCTCCAAAGCACAAGAATGGTGCAGAGATCCTTCACTGGATGGGAAGAGGACTCAGGCAGGTGCTGGACAGCGAGGCACTGGGGAGCCTGACTTGATGATGGTGATAATTAATTCTTTTTAAAATCTTTATTGATTAATACATCCCTTGTTTGAAAAGCAAAAGAAAACCAAATGGTGCAATGAAACCCCTTAAAATCCCCACCAGTTACTTAAACTCAGCACTTGTGAATGAAGACCCTGTAATAAGTAGAGCTGCAGCCCTGGGCTCAGGTGGTGTTTCAGAGGTCAGACACAAGCCCTGCTGCCCGTGCTGGGGGCTGTTGAGGGGGAGCTGGTGCACAAGTACATCCCACATGGCCATGTGGGAATGTGCCACTGGACAACTTGTGACACGAGGACTGCCATGAGAAGTTCTTTCTCTGATTTGACCTGTGTGTAGCAGGAATAGGCTGGTACTGGCAGGTTTCAGCACCTGTCAATAACAGCATAAATGATGTTGTAGGTTTTACAGTCCTCTTGATATTGCAGTCACGTTGCTTTGTGATCCAGAGCCCAGTGCCTTGAGTGGGGTTGGCCCACGCTGTCTGTGCAGGCAGCAGGCTGGCATGGCACTGCCAACAGTGCTGGGCCCAGGACAGTCCCCGTTAGAAAGCCCTGAGATTGTAACCCCTCCTGCCTGAGGTGCCTGGCTTCGGTCATGGCTGAAAGCAGCTGGTGCACTCCCCTCCTTGGAGACACCTGCCAGGCGTGGAGGCAGAGGGGGCAGCCCCAGAGCGAGCCTGGGCTGTGCCCTGCCTGTCCTGCCAGCTGTCTGAGGATTGGTTTGGTTTGGTTTTGTTCCTGGAAATAAGGAGTGCTTATTTTCTCCAGTGAAGCTTTTTAAAATAAATGGATAACTCATAGGAGAGTCCTGGAGGGCACTGTACTTGGGACACTTTTGTAAAAATGAAGAGCAATGCACTTTTTGTACTCAGTTCATTTAGACTGCCATGACCCTTGCCCACATGAAAGTGTATTTTTCCAGTCTTCTTCATGATGTGACTTCTTTCTTTTTCAAATTCATTTCTTTTTCAATAGCATCAAAGATGGACCTATAGTGTTAAAATTGCAGCCCCCTGGCCATAGGGAAAATCCTGGTGACTTCAGGCTGAAGAGCACTGAGGTGTCTGACACACATTGTAGTATGTTGTCTGTATTTTCCTTGTGAAAACCTGACGTCCTGTATGGATTTTCCCTCAGTTATTTGTTTCCTGCATTTCACACGCCCACAATAATTTTCTTCCTCTTTGGAGAAATCATTTGTTTTTTCCTACTGAGGACTGGTTTACTGTTCTCTCTCTGGGCTGAAGTTCTGGTGTTGGAACAATGAACAAAGAATCTCCCCTTAAGGATGTCGTGCCTTCCTGCTCCTCTGCACCACCTGGGGACAAAGAGCAGAGGGCTAAGCAGCCCCCCCTCGCCTGGTGGCAAGGGGACTGCTGGCCTTTACACTCATCCTTGGAGACACTCGGGTATGGGCTATAAACTTTGCTACTGGCTTAAGTGGTTGGAGTTTCAGACACCAGCACTGCTTTTAAAACACACGTGTGCCCGAGAGCACTGCACCTCACAGCTGTGGTGCTGAAGGCATTGCATTACAGGCAGTGATGTGTGGAAAGCCTGTGGCAAAGGCAGTTTTCCATAGGAGCAGTGTGGAAGTGCAAGGAATGGGAGTGGATGGCATCGTGCTGGGAGATCCTTGCTCCACTTCTTTTGCCCGGGCTTCCTCAGTCGGATCTTTCACCCCCACAGTGAGGCAGTGTCTCCAGGATGCTCCATCTGTGGGCCTTCCCCTTGCTCTGGCTGCTGGCCAGAGTGGCGGGTGAGGGAGCTGAGATCCATGACTGGTGGTCTCTGTCCCTGCAGAGGACCACGGGAGGTGCTGTCGAAGTGCCATGTAGCCATGGCTTTGGAACCCTGAGATTTATTTTGAAAGTGTATCGCTTGTTAACCTTGCACTTCTTAGTAAATTCCTGTACAAGGCTTTATGGTTTGTCCACTGATTAAAAAAAAAAAAATTATTCTCGTGGGTCTGCCAGTAACATTTTTAGAAATAAACACATTTTATAATGTACTCTGGACATGTGAATCCTAAGCTGTAAGATATGTTTTCAATGACTGATTGGCTCAGCTCAATGCTACCTGAATCATGGTCAATAATAGCAGGGGCTGTGCAACCTTTGTTATGTATTGTGCAATACTGCAGTGATTCCTGGCACCCTGTGGAGACCACCAGGCCAGCCCCAGCACCAGGCACTTTACAGAAACTGCCTCAAAATCTTATGAGAAACTGCTGTGCTCTCCCACAATGCGAACCAGGTGAGCAGCCATAAGCTTGTGCTGTTAGTCCTGAGCTCACAGCCTCCCCCTCTGGCAGCGCCAGTGGGCGTGGGTAGGTCTGTCTGTGTTTATTCACTTGAGCATCTTAATGCAATTACTGGGGTGATGTGTGTCCTGCCAGCTTGGTCCATGGCAGTGTTTGGTTTGTCTTTTAAGGATGGTGAAGATTGATTTGATGCCTGTGCATGAAGCAACAGGGCCATCTAGAACAAAAGCCTGTGTTACATTTACCTTGCAAAGTTGCTCTGCATTTGTGTGTCTACCACAAGCACTTATGCTTCGATGCAGTGTGTAATTTTTTTTCAGCTCCTGTAAATAGATCATCTTTACAGACCACAATAAAATGTTTGTGTGATGCTTAACTGTACATTAAGTAAAAACCTGCATTACAATATCCCTGTATTCTTTCTATTGGGTAAATAAGAGCATAAAGACGAGTATCCCCACCACTCCCATTACCACGCTCAGCACTTAGTTACATTAGAAAAATGAGGCATTGTTCTGCCAACTTTTGTTTCCCTCCATTTGTGTTACTCACCACTTATGAATCCAGCATGCCGACCTATGCAGCAATTACTTCTGAAATCCAGCTATCATGGCACACCACGGCACAGCTACTGCCAGGGGTTGATGGTTAGCACTGGTCTCCTGTGCTCGCAACTAGAGCATTAAGTGTTTGAGCTGGCGTATAACTAATAGCATTTGGAAGGTGTAGGTGTTACATTGTCTACTGAAGCATGATTTGTATTCCATTAAAGCATTCTGGCATTTTTAAACAGGCTAAAGGGGTTTTTCAGCTGTGGTCAATTATTGGGCTGTTACACCAGCAGTGTGCAGGGTGTTTGGGTGGTCACAGAAGTCTGTATTGTACTGACACCTCGCCCAGGCCTTTGCAGACCGGCTGAAGCAGTTGATGTCTTTTGCAGTTCATCAGCTGTTTGGCACTGTTGTGTGTTTATAAGGATATTGCAAAATCTCTTCTTATACACTTTTGCTTGACTGTCCTGTTCATTGCTCATGTCTTCTCCTCTTCCTCTCAAGACTGAGCACTGGGACTGCACCTTCACTGCTGTATAAATTCGCACAACTGGATGTTCTTCCCTCCCCTCCCCTCCAGACATCATGAGGGCAGGATGCAAGGTCAGCTACCGCAGTTCAGCTCGAGATCAAGTCAACTATTTTACAGGGGGTCTGGGGGCAGGAACTGAGGTTCAAAACTGCCTCTGCTTGTATGGAGAAATCAATATTTAGCCATAAAACTAGGAGAGGCATGGTTGGGAATCACAGTCTGAATGAGAGGGTTCCAGGATTGTCATAGAAGATAAAACAAGAGGAAAACATTTTGAATTTACTCTTTGTGTATTGAGGCCTTTTATTATTCATCAGTAAGTAAATATAAGCTAAGGGAGTGATTTGTTTCTAACAAGCTTATAAAATACTAGAGTCATTTGTGAGTTTATTGGAGTGCTGATTATAAACATTCCCTCATGCACACTCCTTTGTGTCAAATTAACATTCAAAATACAAATATTGTATCTTTGAATATTTCTGTAATCTCTTCCCAAGTATTTGAAATCTTTGATGAGAGACGATTGACGATGTTACGTGAAAAGTAGTCAAGCGCTCTGTCATAGTTTTGGACATATTTTTCATTTCTTTGGCATTTGCTTTGCTCATGCTGCTTCTTTGAATTGCCTGCTCCATGCTCTAGCATTTAGGGTTTTGATACAATGCATAATTGATGCTCATCTAGCTGCAAAGATTCGACTGTTGTGTGAGCCGCGCTGCCTGTGCACCACTTCCCGGGATGTGTCCGCAACTCGTCAGTGCCAGTGTGTGATGGGAGGAGTGGCTGGTCATGCTGGGGCTGGGTGGCCTTGGCGTGGCTCCCTGCAGTCTCCAGAGGCAGTTCAGGCACACAGGTGGCATCAAGGGTCCCCCAAGGTGCTCCCTCGAGGAGCTGGACTTTGTGGCCTCACAAGCCTCAGGTGGGAATAGAAAGGAAGCCCTGTTCTCACACTTCCTCTTGTGCAGTAATGCACTTTCTCCTGGTAATCACAGGGAATAGAACTGTAAGGAATAGGCATGATCTGCCACTCATCCCTTAGACCATGGTTTAGACCCATCCTCTGCAAGCAGTTTTCCAAAAGGATAAACTGCATGGGGAAGGCATCCTGAGGCCAGGGTTCTCAGAGTGCTGCTGGCTGGGACCAGGGAGCTTTAGGGAACACATCTTGGCTGAGCTCCTTGCTGCTTCCATGGCTACAGAAGTGCCCCTTGACCCTCTCCATGCTGGTAGAGCAGGTGCATTTGTCATTTAATGGAACTGACCTTTTATTTTTATTTTATGATTTTGTTTTCCCCCATTCCCACTAAAACATTCCCCTTATTGTCAGTACCCAAATTCTTTGCTTTTCCTATCGGTGTGTACCTTGTTTTTACTAAGCAGAGGAAAATCCTGCAAGGGTGGGTCTTAGGCTAACGTTATTATAGCTGCTGCCATTTAAAAAGTCAATTTTTGCCTACAGGCAAAGTATTGTTATCAGAGTTCGTGCCTGTTTTGCATATATACGGTTGTATCTTCCCTACCTCTCTGGGGTGACAGGAGCAAATGCCGACTTCTTAATGCCGATCGTTGAATCTGAGGTTAAAGTAAGAACTCACAAAAAACCAAAAAAGAATAATAAAATGATGGGTAGCAGGTCTCTAACAGGCTTTTATTGTTTCCTTTTTGGTTGAAGCAGGGACTTCATGACGACTTGATTAAGAATCTTACTTTATCTGAGGGTGCAGCTGAAAAATAGCTTGATCTTTCCTCATTTTTCACTCTTTCTCAGTAACTTTTGCAGAGCTGTGGAATATGGTCCTTCTCATGTGGGCTTATTAGGTGAATACCCCTAAATCTCTTTCAAGTTCAATGATTGCACATCAGGCCTTTCTCTACAGCCATCCTACTACACCCTTTGGATCTTTCCAGGTCATCTAAGCCATGCTTGCATGGCTCCAGTCCATTCCTACCTCTGAATATGCCATCCTGCTGGGAACATCTTAGTGCTTCATTTTGGGCAAGGGTTTAGAACTTGTTTTTTAACTTCTGAGAATGAGTAGAGTTGCAGAGAGCCCAGGAAGCCTTTGCAATGCCGTGAGGCCGAGATCTGGGTGAGTTTAAGCGAAAATAGCTGTGTAGGAGTCCTGCTGCTAATGAGCCATCAGAGCCTCCTGGATGTCTGTGTTTTGATACAGTGGCATGCTCACATTTTCCTGTGGCTGGAAGAGGCTGCTTCAGCACCATTGGGTTTCCCAGATACCTTTATTTGAGCAAAAATACAAACTTTCCTTATATCTTACACTAAGTTTTCTGTCACAGCCCACCTATGTTCTTTGGAGTCTGTCTACAGCATAAGAGTTCGCACATGGCTTTCCTTAATGGATTAAGAAGCTAATGACATATAAAAGGAAGAAAATGTGTTTCTAAAAAATAAATAAAACCAAGCTGGCCGTCTTGTGCACTGAGAGCATATCTGCCAACAGCCATATGCCTGACTGAGCTACTTATATTAAAATAGAAAAAGATTTGTTTACAAAGGCAGAAGCCAAAGTCCTCTGAGTTTAGGAGCCTGGAAGAAGGTTTCTGCCTGTGTTGCCCACCCACTGATGCCCTTTGCAGCCCTGCAGGATGAGTGTGCTGGCCTTGAGCTCTCCTTCTGTGCAGAGCTCAGAGAAACTGCTTCAGTGTTGCCTGTCCAGCTCCAGATCATATGTGAAGGGTGCAAGGTGGCTCACTCATGTGCAGGACAAAGAACAAATATAAAAGCGTTATTAGTTTGGTATTAGGTTTTCTGTATTGTATTCAGTGTTTGTATGTTAGGTAAGCACTTCCCAGAGTAACTTTACAGCCTGTGTTATGCAGAGCCCTTTTTCAGCAGAGAGATCTCTTCCAAAAGGTCGCTGGGTTACAGTTTTTCTCCTTATTCGAGATGAAGCTGCCACAGGGTATGATTTCCACCTGGACTGCGGAGTGTTAATCAAGCAAATTCCTCCAACATCAATGGAGATGGTCTGTACGTTTACTTGTGCATATTCCCACAGTACAAGAATATGTCTGCATAATGCAGAGGTGCTTAAGATATTTTCTTGTTTTCATGCAGATTCTTCTTTTTGACTGCCTTAAGGAATATCATGCGTTACTGCACCATAGGATTCCTGACTTAAAATATGTCTGATAGGGGGGTTTCATTCTTTTGGGCATATTTGCACTTAACGAGCTTTGAGAGATATTCATGCCATGCAAAATCAGTTACCTATCTTAGCCAGCCAGACCTTATTTAGTCACCCTTGGTTCCCTCTATTTGCAGTGGCATCTCATTTTGTCAGCTCCAATAACTGGTTTGTGTCCCTGAGCTCCAGCCCTGGTCTATGGGGAGAGGGAGTGAGGGAGGGGCCTTGGTGTAGGGGTGGGGGACAGGAGCCTCTCTAGGCTGGGCTGTGACATGTGTTCAGCCCTCACACAAACAAGTAAGCTCTGGTGCAGTTGTGCTGAATGATCATGTCAAGATAGCTGGGTAACCACCATTTTTATTTTCCAAGAAAAAGCTGAGATATTTCTGAGCTTTTTGCTTGTCTACATGTGTTTCAAAGAAAAATTTTGGTCTGTAAGTTGCTAAAAATGCCATAAGAGATTGCTTTTTAACCAGAGGCTTTTCCCTCGCAGTACTGTTTCTTAATAAGAAATTGAATCCCTGTTTAAAAGAAATGCATTTGTTTAATCTGAATAAGTGGGTGCACACTGCCCCAGCATTGTGGGGGTACAGTATTTAGCCAGTGTCTGAGCTCTTTGGTGATCTGCCACAGAAATAATGCTCATGGTTGGTTTTTGCTTGCACTTATAACTTTATGCGCACTGCACCATTTCCCAGATATCTATACTAATGTAAGCTTTAATTTGACCATAGCATATACTGCTATAAAGTATATCCACATTGCTGGATACATATTTATTTCCATGTTTATGCAGAATTTGCAATATCGGAATAAGGCCCCTCGCACCAGTTCACGTGTCCTCACTCTAAAGGAATTGCACCAATGCAGGGATAACGGAATTTTTCTTTGCTGATGCAAATAAAACTCTACCCTTCCCCCCACCCCCTCAAAAAAAACCCAAAAGTTTCACATTTATTGTATTTTGATGCCTTAAAGAACCTCCAGCGTTTCTCAGTTAAATTGTACATTTTGGTGTTTTCATTTTGCTAAATGTTCTGTTTTTATTTCTCCTTTTACCAGTTTTTCTGCTTCCCTGATGCCACCATGGGAGTGGTTAATGCCTTTCTCCTACTCTGTGCGTTGCTGGGTGTAGTTGACAACAACTGGCTTGTAGCCTGTCTGTCATGTTAATTATATATTATTAGAGACCATTAAACTGATGATTATTTACACGATTGACACGATAGACTTTAAATCTATGTGTACTTGGGAAATTGTAATCTGAAGATCAGTGATACACATCAGCAGGACTTTGCATGTTTAAAACATACCGTGTGCTGTCCCGAATGTGCCCGGTTAGCTCAGGAGGCTGTCTGCCCTCACTGGGATCCCCACCCCAGGAACCTGCCTTTGAGCAGACACAAATGCACCCAGAGTTTGGCTTTTGAGCAGTGGCTGTGGGATGCAGCTGCCACCCCGTGCACAGGTGCCCCGGGCAGGGGAGGGGGATGTCGGTGAGAGGGAAGGCTTTGCCTTTGGCAACTCTCACTCACATCCTGGCAGCTCTGGGGGCCCCTGTGTCACCACAGTCGAGGCACACTGGGTCTGCAGGAGGTCTGGGTGGAATGCGGTGGGGAGGGGGCACCTTGCGGCTCTGGTGGCCCTGGTGCTGAGGCTGGGGAATGTGCCAGGCCTGTAAAATGAGTAAAAAGGGCTTTACACCCATTTCAACTCGGTTTAAAGCTTTGCATGTTTTAAAAGCACTTGGCATATTCCAGTGGGATGTTTAATAAGAGTATAATGATGTTTTAATTTTAATTTTTAATTTCACAAGAAGAATAGATGCCAAGTAGATACTGGTTACTGCTGTTTGTCTGTATTGAGCTCTTCGATGTGATATTGTCAATAGGATGGGAGGATGAATGTATTCCCTCTGTGTAACAATGCAGGGAGCTACTCCCAGAGAAGAGAAGAGACCAGGAGTAATAAGGGATATTTAGGTTTCAGCAGCACAACGGCATGAGAAAGGATAGTGCATAATGGGCTGTGTGGCCATGGGCTTGGATTCAGGGCTGTGTTACTTCAGTTCCATCAGGTATTGACATTAAACTTGAAATAACACAACTGTGAATATTTCAAAACATTGAAATACATGACTTGGGTTGAGTTATGTTCTTATTAAACTTTAGTCATTCTTAGGCATTCATTTGTCTGGATAAAGCTAATTCTGTGTGTGGGTGTATGGGCTTACACCCTCAAAGGCAGCATGTGTTTCTTTTCCTATATGGGTTTTGCATTTACATGGAAGCCAAGGGAGTTATTCCTTAATAGTTGATTAACTATTGTGAAGGAACAGCCAGACCTATCAGGCTTTAGTCCACAAAAAGTTTTAACATAGGCTATTAAAAAAAGGCATCTTCAGAGAAAGGCTGATAAAGTGTGAAGTTACTGTGCTAAAGTATAGTGCATTTCTGTAAGTTATCTTTATGCAGTTTTCCAGATTAATATCTAAATCTAAAATAAAGCTCTGCAGGCATGTCCCTCTGGGGCTCTGCAGTCAGCAGATAGATGATGCACAACTCCATGAACTCCTTTGAACTTTCAGATTTTATTTTCTTGTAAACTGAAAATTAAGTTGATGAAGCTGGGCCCGGCAGACCCATCTCGTGTGCCTGAGGCTCAGCCTTCCCCTTAGGAAAGCAGTGGAGTGGGGGCAGAGCCTGCAGGGGAGGGAGGCAGGGGCTCTGAAGCAGCACAGGAACTGCCATCGCAGTCAGTAGGAAACTCCTTGCAATCTCATCCCCAGTCCCTCTGGGACTGTGCTTCTTTTTGATGGTCATTTTAATATTGCAGTGTACTGACATGTACTGGAGGCAGTGAACTTACAAGCTACCCTATAAATAATTTGGCATCTAATTCTGCATATTTTGAGCTTTAGGTCCCCTGAGAGGATGAAAGAATTTAAAGCCCGTTGTGTGGTTAGGCTAATTTAGCCTGGAAAAGAATACCTTTTTGAGGGCAAAGAAGTATATGACAAGAAACCTTGTTTGTTACCAGGAACCATGGGCTCTTCCTCTAGCCCCTGCATTTGCCAGCAAGTCCTGTGGCTTCTGTCTCCTAATATCTTCCAGATTTCCCAAATCCCATTGCCCCAGAGAGCTTCCCCACCTGGAGAAGAGCGATAGCCCCTTTGTGCTGATAGACCTTTGTCCAGGCTGCCTGTCCCTTGGAAAGCTATGAAGAACAGAACTGATTTTAATGAGCCTTATCCAAAGGCAAATGTAAGGAAAACCAACAAAAATACAGAGTTCCCAACATACATTTGTGTGTATTTTTCTTGGTTTTCCCTACATAGTTTCTAGAAAAATCCAAGCGCCTATGTTATCATTTTTCATTAAAGTGATGTTTCTAACCACGGTGGACAGCTCTCATATCCCTTGAAAACTTATAATAGTAAAATTGTCATAAGCATGAAGCAGGAATGCAAGATTTTATTAAACAATCTTCAGCTCATAAAAGACATCAGTGTTGTGCCATTCTAGATCATATAAATATATTTCAAAGCAGAATCATATTTCAGCAGAGAGATAAAGCACAAAAGAATATGATTAGCGGATAGCAACATAAAATATTAAACCATCTAAGAAGGGGTGTAGGTGTATGTTTATCCACGTGGGCAAGTTGGGGGGTGAGAGCAAGGCAAGATTTTGGCAATATATCAGTAGAGCCATGAGCACAGATATCCGTGGCAATTTGTGTGTGTGTTTTGCAGTGGCGGGGGGGTCTGGTGTGGCTTCTTGCAGCGCGGAGCTGGGTGTTCCTGTACAGCCGTGCAAAATGCTGAGGGAACATGATGGGTGTCTTTAGTCCGGCAGAGTCGTCAAAGGGAGATATGAGCTCTACCTGGATAAATAAGTATAAATAGTTTTCTTTCTGATATGTGACCAGATTATTTTCCAGTTGATTTCCAGCCAAGGTCCCAAGGGGGCTACAGATCAAAAAAAGATAAGGGTCAGTTACAAGGTTGAGCTCATTCGGTGTTGCCATAGTAACTGACCTCCAGCATCCCTGGGAGGACGGCACCCAGCTCCCCAGGTGACATTTCTGCTGCCACACCATCAATCCGCTGCCTTTCACCGCCCAGGCTGCCTAATCACTGGGGCGCTGCGCTGCAGAGCAGCTCTGTGCTGCCGGCCCAGCCGGGGCAGGAGCACGGAGTCTCCTCACCCTGCAGCTGCCCAAACAGCAAGGAAGGGGCTTGGCTCCGTCCTCCGGGATTAATTACAAAAATCTAATGGAGCGGTGTGGTCCAAATGGTTTGTGTAGCAGGTCATGGGCTTAGGCAGCAATGGCGGTGAGGAAATGTCATCTGTACAGCAGACATCGTCTTCATCCGACGTGAGCATCTGCGAATTTGCCGTCCCCTTGTAGCAGTCACAGTGTGTTCTCAGACCTTGGTTTTACCTCCATTGTTGGATTGTTTTAAATGAATACCAGTGGTGGAGTGTTGCCAGCCAGATGAGGGGTCGAAGGGGTTCTCTGCAGGCTTTGTTTTGGAGAGGGGTGTCCATCACTGTCATCCTACCCTGGTTCCAGTCCCTTACTCCTTCACAGCCACATGGAAAAAATTACTGGGGAAGCTCCTTCTTTTCTTATGTTATAAATTTTTCCCTTTGATTACTTATTTACTAGGAAATGAATTGCATAAACAGAATAGTTCCATGCAGTTTTCATTTTATTTCCCTGTGTTCATTCCAATTTCTATTTATTTCTACTATAATTAGAGCACATGGCCCATTTAATTCTACCAAATTTATGATCTAATGGACAGGAGAAGGTTCTCTGTGAACACAGGATATTAATGCTTTGTTACACTGACTCACAGTATTTCAAAGTTCATTAAAAGCATGGTTAACTCATGGATGTGAACATCTGAGTACAGGAAAGAAATTCCCCTTTATTGCCTTAATTTGCTGCAGTGGAGTAGAAATATACTGGTCTGGGATGCTATAGTACAGGATACATGTGTTGTTGTCAGGAATGAGCATCAGATTGTCTTACACGATCTCTCAAATTAGGACTATTGCAGTTATTCCATAAGGGAAAATTTTGCTTTATTAAATCAAGTTGAAGAGAGAAGTTTTAACTAACAGTGAAGACAATCTTGATTTTTGTTGTTCAGATCTCCCTTTTTTTGGGATGATAACATGTCAGTACATGACAGTGTTAATGCATACTTTTATATTGCCATTAATATAGTTATAATTAGAAATGCAGCTGATGCAGTACATGGGTTTAATACAGCATTATTAATTATACTGCATCCTCGCCAGGAGGCTGCTGGTGTCGGTTCTCTTAGAGGCTTAGAGACTCATTGTAATATGTATTAAATGCACATTGCTGCAGCAGAAATAGCTTTATGGAGAATCATATTCCCACTCTAAAATGGGCAGAATGACAGTGTAAGTGCTACTAAGCACCCTATCAACATATTTAAAACTATCCTGCAAACGCACCCAAACTTGGGAACAATGAGCAACGTGCTTTGCCACCGCAGTTCAGCTGGGTCTGCGCAACCCACTAATCCTCACTAACAGGCAGTAAATTATGTACCTCCAAATTTATACAAATGCCTGCCTTTGACATCAGTGGGCACCACCCAGGTTTCACCTTCAGGATTCAGATAATCAGCTCTCATTCCTACTGGCTTCCCTCAAGACCAGTATGGAAATAAGTATGTGTCTGCCAGGGATCAAATGCTTTTGGAGACAAAAGTAGGTACTGAAAACATTACAGGATACTATCATCTCCCCATGATACTTTTACACAAAGCGCTCTGTTCCTCTTTTGGCCTGACATAGTTTCAGCCTGACAGAATACAGCAGGCCTGCTTGTTTTAAACAAGAGCATATCCTATTATTTTTTTGAGAAATGAAGTGTAAAATTAATGTTTATTATTTTGAGCTCAGGAAAAAAAAAAGCCAAGAAACCCAAGATTCTTGTTTGCTGTGCATTGCTCGTTTAGTCCTGCAATCACTTGATCCCCACACAGATACACTTATGAAGAAATGGGAGAAGATCTGCCTAACAAGCTGTAAAAATCTGCATTTTATTTTACAAATGAGAGGGGCTGCATAATTCACTTGAGTTATGTAGGTCTCTCATAGATGCTTGTCATGTTTAAAAAAAAAAGAATAAGAATGAGGGAAATGATGATATGTTTTCCGTTTCTAACACCCAGCACCACACATTTGACTGGAACATTGGCTGTCACGCCGCATTGTCAAAAAGCCTCCTTGCATGTACCTATATGATCTTATATAATTCAAGGAAGTTATTCTCCAAAGGCGACTGAGTATCCCTATACATGTGCTGTGTTTCTGTGTAAAATAATATGCTGTAAAATGCCATAGAGGAGAGAGTGATTATAGCAGCAATTCTATCTATATCTTTGGGCATTTTCATATTTTGAATACACATGCATGAAAAGAGAAACGTTTGTCATGCTAACCATGGTACTTTTTCCCCCCTTTTTTCTTTCTGGATGGTTTTATAGACACAAGAAATACATAATGGACTCCTGTGGGAGTGGAATAAAAACCCCCACCGGTGAGGAGAAGGCCTTATAATTCAGAAGTGGATTTGCAAATCAAAAGGTCTTGCCTCGAGTGGGATAAATTTCCAGATCTGCAGGAACCCATTATGTTTTATTATTTTTCATTCGAGTTTTAGTTTGTTTGTTATGGGTTTAACTATTTAAAATACTGCAGGGATCAGCCAAGAAAATACACAATCTCTGTTACCTAATTAAGCATACCAAGTTTGTAAGAATATACTTCAATTGAAATGCTGAGCATTGTTTGGTTTGGCGGGTTTTTTTTTTAATTTTACTCAAATTATAGGTATTTAGGCTGCAAAAGGAGCAGCTGTCTAGTCATCAGTATGTGTATGTCCATATTTATTAACACATGTGCTCACACTGGACCTCAGGCTGTACATGAATCACTGTTTTCCAAATACCCAGTATGTAGAGGGTAGAAAATTAATGTCAAACATGATTTCTCTGATTTACTCATAGAAGGAATTTGTTCCATTCCCCCCAGTACCTGCTTTGTCCTCTGCAGGTTTGTTGCAGTGCTTGGTTGCTGTACACAGCAGTGTGGCTGGGCGTGCTCAGCAGGAGGCACGTGTCCCTTCCCCATCTCTCCTCCCCTCCAGAACAGATTGCAAAGATTGCACAAAGCCAAAACTTTTCAGGCAAGAGTCTGATGGGAGAAGCCAGCCTTACACTACAGAAAGGAGAGAGGGCCAGGTGGGAAACCCACACATCAGAGAGGACCACGTGCCCACCCGTAGTGGCTGCCCAAACAGAGCATTGCAAACCTTGTGGCGTTCTAGAAATATCCCAGTCCCTGGTTATGTCTTCCCAGGGAATTTGTAGAGCTGCTGTCATGGAGCTACCAGCCCTTTCATCTTTCTGTTTCTGACTCTTTCCTCCCTTTCCTTTTCTCTTTTTATGTCCTTCCCAACCCAGCTGTTTTCTTCTCCCCATACTGCCTCCCCCTTCCCCACGGCAGCTCCAGTGCCGGCACTCACCATGAGCACCCTGGGCAGGGCAGAGCACACATTGCCATGAGGGTTTCCAGAGCCCACCTGGCAGCACGGGCAGCTCTCCACTGGCATATGCTGCTGCACAAGGCACTGCATGGTTTTGTGGTTGTTTTTTTTTTGTTTGTTTGTTTGTTTTTGTTTGGGTTTTTTGTTATTTTTCACACTGCACCCTTCAAGGCTCACATGCTCTGGGAATTACCTCCAGCAGCAAACATGCCATGTGCTTGGGTACAGGCTGTGCCCAGCGTCCCAAGTTCAGAATCCTGCTGTTTGCCTGCCCTGGCACATAAATCACCACCTTCTACAAGGGCTTTGGGTTCCTGAGAGTACCAGAGGCTTTACAGAAAACAATCTCCTTTTTTTTAGCCACTTTAAAGATAGCAAAAGCTAATTTAAAGCAACTGTAAGTAAAGACAGTGCTTCTGAAGGCTCCTATTATTCATAAGATCCAAATGTGTTTGGCAAGAGAGTAGTTCATGGTATAATGTAGTAATTAGCTATCTTGGAAATAAAAATTGAAGCGGTAATATTTGAAGATGTGTACAACAAAAGACAGAATTTATTTAGTTTTTAAAGTATGTTTTCATGAGAAGTTCATGTGCTGCCGCAGTGAAGGAAAGACACATTTTCAGCAAGTATTTGCAGAAACCATCCACAATTTACAAAATGTTGGGTGGTTTCTGATTTATATATAAACTGTATGTTATGTTGTCTAAATTTTTGCAACTCCCTCTCCTCAAGCAAACCAGAGGATTGTTCAGTTTTGTGTGTGAAAATTGCTTTAATGTGGCTTCAGTACCTCAAAGAAAGTTCCCAGCTGCACCCAGAACCACAAATTTCAGTAAACAGACAAGCATATCACCTTACAAAAGTGGTAGACTTGAACCAAGGGTAATAATTATTGTTATTTCCCCGAGTTCAGCTAGGATATAGAGGCATTTGAAATGGGCCCTGTGTATTCAATACTTAAAATATGTGACATGGAAATTACGCTTTCAAATTACATTTAAATACCTTCAGTGGTCTCTCTTCACCATGGAAAAAGCCAAGAGATAAAATTTAGGCTGACTATCTGCTCTGGGTTCCTGTTATTCTCCAATAGTTCCTTCCTTCCCTGTATGTTCACAGTATAGTCTAAAGTGAAGATGGCATTTCAGCCCTCTGTCAGTTTTGGTGTTGAATTCACACTATGAAAGTAGTTTTAAATGCTGTTTGACTATTTAATAATCTATACCCAGGGCAGGGCTGCTCTCCCTTTGTGGCAGGAGGCGAGGTGGAGCAGTGCTGTGTTGTTGGGAGCCTGGGAGCAGGCACGTGTGTTCCCCGCGGGCTGAGTGCAGGGCCGCTTTCATCACAGCCAAAAATCCCCCCCCCTAAACGTGGCTGGGACTGTACCTGTGAATGCTCACCCTGCTTTGGTGCTGAGGCCGGGGCTGGGGCAGTGGCTGTGGGTCCTTGAAGCCGTGAGCGCAGGCACAGCCGTTCCTCGCCGACTGCTGCTGCATCCCCGACGCTAATCTGCTGTGTCACTAACAAGTTGTATCATTTGAACCTTGCAGAGGAAGGCATCAATCATGAGTGCAAGCTGTGTAACCAGATGTTTGACTCTCCGGCAAAGCTCCTGTGTCACCTGATTGAGCACAGCTTTGAGGGGATGGGAGGCACATTCAAATGCCCTGTTTGTTTCACAGGTAAGACAGGGAGGCCAAGACAAGCCTCAGCGTGCATGGCTAGATCCAGAAATGACACTCGGGGGATTTGTAAAATACTGTATTCCTTTCCTTGGGAAAAAGAAATACTGTGCTTGGAAATGTTCAGATATTGTCTGTCTGAGTCTGGGGCTTGCTCTGACGAGCAGCACTGTGGCGTTTGACACTGAGCAGCACTGCTGCAAGCAGCAGGCTCTGCATGGCCCCCCACAATTCAAAGCCTTTGCATTATACCTTGTGGCCCCAAGTGCTGTGTGACCCCAAGTGCAGGACTTGCAAAGTATGGACCTGCTCTTGCCAGCCCTTATTCATCTGAGCAAGGACCCCTTAAAGGACAAGTGGTTCATGGTCCGCTCACACTGCTGAGGCTCACGGGAATAAAGGTTTGATAAGACCAAACTGTACAACTGCATGGTTTTACCAGCTGTTCTCTCAGAGGTTTCTTTAAGCCCAGTTTTCTTACAGTGGCACATTTCTAACTCCCGTCTGAGATCTTGCTAGGTATTCCTTCCCTGTAGATCGTTTTAAGCTGTCTTATCAATGAAAATGATCACGGGTGATCTTGTTTTTCAAGGATCTGCAGGGTGCGTGATAAAGGCTGCCTTTTATACTCTCTTCAAAACAGTAGTTAACATCTGCATTTCCAATCTGTTTGAGAGATGGTGTAGACCTATTGTCAGTAAAGGGGCATGGCAGCACCTGAGATTCCTTAAACTGATGGGAATAAGGTTAACCCAAGCTCTTTAGGGTTTGGCTCACAGTTTGAGAACATGGTTTTTGCGTGAGCTTGGAGTTAATTTATCCTTTCCTGAAATGTGCTGTTAAAAAAACCTCTTTGGGTGCATGTGTTGAATTCCACCAAAGAAGTCATTTTCACATACAGATTCATATAAAGTGAGACAAAAATGAAATGAGATATATTTTTTAACCAGCTAAAGTCATAATCATAATGTAGATGCTGTGATATTTGTGAGGTTAAATCATCATCCTTTTTTTTTATACCTAATCGACAACCTATTTAAAAGGTCTAAAAATTGTGGCAAGCCTGCCCTTTCAGATTCACATGTCTGCAAGAAATGCTGTTCTGGGCCATGTGTCTTCCAGACCAGCCATCAAGGCTTCTCCTGGCCCAGTTGTCCTGCATTAAAAATGCATCCGATGGCACCTGCCGTGGGCCCAGGGCTCCCCGTGGGAGTGGTGACATCCTCTCTTTGGTCTGATGACTAAGTTCTTCCAGTTACCTGTGGACAGTGTTAGCTTTATGTGAAATATCAAAAATCCGTACAGGATATAGTGTCTGTTAGAAGTAAGCTGACTGTCAGCCTGGAGACTCTAAATTGACTACTTGTAAGGAAATTCTGCTGAAGAGAGTGTATCGGCACTTCCCTGGCAGATATCCTTGGACTTGTTACAATTGCAAAGACTCTGAAGTGTAGTTCGAGGAGAGATGCCTTATACAAAGCGATCTTAACTAATCGTACTATGTTGTTTCAGTTTTTGTACAGGCAAATAAACTGCAGCAGCACATCTTTGCAGTCCATGGGCAGGAAGACAAAATTTATGACTGTTCCCAGTGCCCACAGAAGTTCTTCTTTCAAACAGAGCTTCAGGTATGTTTACAACAGGAGTAAAAGCAAAGCTAAAGCTGTTGATTTCTCTGTGCAGCCATCACCCTTGTGCAGCATTTAGAAAAGGTGCCTAACCTTAGTATGGTCTCTTCTGCTTTAAACAGTCTCTCAGACTCCTCCTGCCTCCCTGGGTGCCTTGAGGAGAAAGGGGTCTCTGAGCATGGCTAGAATAAATAAATAAATAAGACAAGAGAGATATAATGATTTATGAGTATTTCTCTTGACAGTAGTGTTGCTGCATCCTTACATGTCTACGTCAAACACCTTGTAAATAATTTCTTTTTCTCTATTAATAATTTAGGGACTGATTAACATACAAAGACTAAGCAAATGGTAGCTGCCCCATCCCCTTCCTCACTGTTAAGTCAGAAGTAAAGGAATTTTCCCTACTGAGGCATGAGAGCAAAGCGTGGGTGCAGCTCCAACAATGCTTAATTAGAGGCTCCACCAAGGCATTAGCACATTAACAAGCTGCAGGTTCTGCAAACCAGGCCTTACATAGCAGTTTTCCTGGCAGCACTGGAGGCTGCAGCCACTGCAGTTGTAGCCTCCACAAAGCCAGTGTTTGGCCCACATCTGTTCCTGAGTGCAGCAAACCCTCTGGAGGGGCTGGGCCCTGAGCTGGTCCTGCTGCTGTAGCCACTCTTGGGGCCCCGGCCCCAGGGGCCTCCTTATAGCCATGGCAGTGAGGCTGGGGTTTAAATCACACTGATACCTCTAGTGCTAAACTCACACAGATACTGAAACCTCCGTGCTGTGTGTGCCTGGAACCTCATGGGGAATGAAGCACCAAAGCCCTTCTGCAAAGCTCATGAGGAGGTGCCCACCCTGGCTGGCCTCACACATATGTCACCTGTGTAGCATGGCCACCAAAATACTGCTCCCACCCCTGGGAAATACGGTCTTTTTATAGAATGGTACCATATGCCTCATTTAAATCTATTAGCTTTATAAACTATGATTTACTTAAACTTTGGAGGGTTTTTATTTATCTTGCTGAATTCCCAAGCTGCCGCCTCTTGTGTTGTGCTGTCATGCTGTGGAAGGATGGCTGATCTTTTCACTTTGTTGATTTTACTTTTTTTTTTCTCCCAGGGGATCTCTTCTTTCCCTTGTTCTAGCGACCTGATTTGCATAAGTGTACAAAAGTTTTAACTATACCTTGTTAATATTTTAATAAAGTCAGCAGATTTTGGGTTTGTGTGTTCTCACTAGGAATGTTTTGTGAAGGCAGCAGTGGCTTACAAAGCCAGCTCTGATTCTTCCTCCCATATTTCCCTTAAAGTGGTGTTTGGTCAAAATGCCAGCACAATTAAAATGGGCACACTGGCTTCCTAGATCACTGCATTAACCTTTAAAATCAGATGATCAAATAAAGAGAACCTGGTTGAATTATAGTCTTAACAGCGGCCTATTTTTGGCAATTAAGAATTTTAATTACATAGTGTTGCAATTCTGAAGTTTTGTGCCTTGCAAAATTGCGGCAAATGTCAGCTTTAATCAGATAAATCATGATTGTAATTTTCCAGGTTTTATGCAGAATTTTTGTGCTCTGAAAATTTTTCTGCTCATAATAATTACATGAGTAGTTTTGAATGGTGTTGGCTGAATGAAAATTCAATACTTAGCTGCACAGTTTTAGTCTTTATTTCAGTGGTGACTCAGAAATGTGTGTTTACTTGATGCCAGGGAATTTACTAATGCAAATATAGGAGCCAAGGAAGACAAAAAATATGTGTATAAATCCGTTAGAAATGCTCAAGACTTTTGAACCAGTCTGCCTTGGCACAGTTATCTCATTAGTTTCTGATGTGTAAGCTACCTGTTCTAAATTTCTCAACTATTGGTTATATTTTTGTTGAGTAATGAAGATTTAGTATTATTTCAGTGAACCAGTTGTTCAGCTGCTAGTTAGGGTTAAATCTGCATAAACCTTTCAGTCTCTTTAACTGTGCAATTATTCTAATGTGGGCAAATCACCATCCATCAAGGGGTTTCGCTTGATGAATTTGACTTTTCAGTTCTGAACTTGCTTTCCCACTGGCATAAAATAACTAGTATCAAAACCTGAACCTACACATTGTTTCACTTCTTTGTATTCATAAGTGAAACCACTGAAAATACTTTTTAAAAAATTGAACATTCAGCTATTTCAAGAAGAAATTCAGAGTGGGATGGTTATAGAAAAGCAGGAAAATCAAGGAGGGTGGGGAAAATGACAGGCAGCACAGGGAAAAGGTAACTTTTGGACATGTCATGGAGTGCCATGAATTAGCCCTGCTGATTTGTGAACAGTTCTTTAAACAGTCAGGGTAAACACTAAGTAAGCCCAGAAGGCACATGTGCCATGTGATGAGAAACTGTTGCTGCTGTAAATGTGCTTTTAGGGGCTGGTGCAGATACTGCTTTGGTAGCTCAACACTCTGGAAGTGACCAAACTCTGTTTGCGCTGCTGAACTAGTAGTTGTATTTTAAAATAGGTTTGTGCTTTGAAGTTTACACCATCTGATGGAGCTGTAAGACCAAGGCTTAAGAAAGCTCTGAGGAACTGAGCTTACTTTATAAATGGTGGAAATTTGGGTGAGAATCTGGAGCAATGAGTAAGTGAGGTTACCTTAATGATACTGCCACAAGAAAAGAAAACAGAACACTAACTGCTTACGTTATCTCACTGGAAATAAGGAAAGAAAACATAGTAAGGTTAAGTATGAAACACAAAGGAAACAGTATGTATGATAACCCCACACACCCTTAGGGCAGAAGAGGAAAGGCTGGCAGCTCCACGTTTTTCACATCCTCAGTTTGTAATATTGACAGATATGAATATGATGAGAATTTCGGAGAAAAAAAGTAAATTTATAGCTATTATATGAAACACTGAGGCTATGGCATTTCATTCCCCCTACTGAAATGCTCACTGAAACAAGTGTAAAGGTGGAGGGTTGGGGGTTCCTCACGTGCAGGACAGAAGGAGCCCTTTCAAACAGAGGCCCATCCCCAGGAGCTGTGCTGGGAGCCCCCAGCCCCGCTGGCATTCCTGCTCCTTGGAGGCAGCCAGAGCCACCACAGCACACAGGGCACTTGGACATGGGAGATGAGCTAGCTCTTTGACAAAACTGAAATTTTGATCTTTACTATTTAAAACATGGCAGGGAACCCTGCCAACACTGAAGGTGGGTCGGAAATGATGACACATAATGGGTGCTAAGAATTATATTTGTGGTGTGATTCACAGCAAGGAGAGATCCCTCCTCAGTTTCTTGCATCAAGAATTGCATTAAGCAAATTGTGACTGAGCAGTGATTTTCAGAGGAAACTTAAGCAAGATTTTTGTATGTACTCTTTTGCCACACTGCTTTTCCAAGGAGCCATCACATAACCAGTGAAGTATTTGTATTTAAAGGATTAATTCCTGCTGTTTGCTTGTGTACTGTTAATCATACTGTTTCCCCCTAAATGATTACAATTGATGAAAACTAAGGCAAGGGATATAATAAACAATGCACAAATAATCCAAGTACCAAGGGAGCAGGGTACCTGCCAGGTCTTTCCTAGCACAGGTGTTCAGGTGTTTTATTGCCTGCTATGAATAAAGGGCTTTCTTTTCTGTTCAGATTTGGAGATATGTCAAACCACTAAATTAAGGGAGCTTCACTGGCAGAATTTGCTGTCATTTTAAGTGCCCAGTTTCTTTAAATATACACATATCAAAAGGAGAGTGGCTACCATGGCTCATTGGCTAACACTGTGGTCTGTCTCCCCTCTCATTTTATTTTATGTGAAAAGCTGGCAATTTTCGTATATCCATAAACAGGCATGAGCTGCTGCACAGAAATTGCACTCATTATATTAATAATGATTTACCATGAACGTCCTCCAGGGGCTTGATTTGGTCCACATCAAAGTCCTTGGGATTCTTTCCGCTGATTACAGCAGATCAAGCCCTAAGCAGGTTTTCTTTTTTTAAGTCTGCTTTTAATGTCAGCTTGATGTTAGATGTGCCTCCTGTAGAGGACTGAAACCTGCCCAGGCGTGGGGGCACCGCAGCCACTCCACAGTCTGATGTGACCCGATGGGGGTCTTGTACAGGCTGCTCTGGACCTGTGCTGGCCTCCCTGGGAGTGGGGCAATGGGGAGCAACATCTCCAGCTGCTTATGCCGGTGGTGCTTGGGGCCATCTGGGTACAGCAGTGTCCCCTGAAGCACAGAGGAGACTGAGAGCCTCTTGGCTTGGCTGTGACCCACCTGCACGGAGGTGAGTCTGCAGGGCTCATTTCACCACCAATGGTCAGAGCACTGAAGAAAGACTTAAACAATTTTGAGTCTGTACCCAGCTATTCCAAATCTTTTAGGGGTTAATGGCTCCAGCTCCTATTTGAGAAATGGACTTTACTTACTTTCTAGAGGTATAAGAAAGCTTACTTAAATAGAAGTGTGATTGCAACACTGAAGTATCTCAGTGCTTGTGGGCTCCGGTGTCCATACAGACAGTGGAGAGAAAGGCAAATCTATGATATCTTGATGAAGTTGTAGAAAATGTATTTCCCTGGAGAGTGTGTGGGTGGCAGGACAAATAGGACCTGAAATGTGGCTCTATCTCAAGGCAGTGCTTCCTTTGATGTAACTTTTGCTGTATTTCAGAATTTATGTGTGATTTGGATGTCAAACATCGGGAGCTTCTTACTGGAAACATACCTTGAACTCTTTCTAAGTTTCATACAAAGGGCACACAAAATAATGTATAGAATTAATTATCTGCAAGTAAAATCCATTTTTTTTCTTTTAAAATAGATTTTTTAATCTTTGCATTTTGGTGGTTGATGGGCACTTAAGAGTCTGTTATCTATCTTCCCCTCTTTTTTTCCCTTTTTTTCTCTTTTTTTTTTATTTTTTAAAATGTTAGTCCTCCTTTAAAATCCTGAAAATTACCTAGTCAGTTATCCTAGCAGATTTGGCTAGTGTTTCTCAAAAAAAAATGTTGCTATGGTGCTTGGAGTATTGTTAAATTTTAATTATTAGTAGTTACAAAGCTAATAAATTAGACGACTACCAAAATCTATTCCAACCATATTGCTGGGTTTCATTCAGACACAGTCAGATAATTATAACTAACAATAATTAAAAATTAAAAGTGCTGTAGGCACATACCCATCATGTTGAGTCTGCCTGCCTGAACATTTTTTATGGACTGCAAAACCACAAGTTTTATCTCTGATCTGTTGTCACAGTAGGGAAGAGTTTTACCTATTAGGTCTCTGGTTTTCAATACTTGCGTTTAAATTCAGGGGAGCAGGAATACATGGCTGTTTAAAAATTTGGAACAGGCTTGCATAAAGACCAAAGCTAAGAAACACCTTTGTAGGCTGCATGGGGCTGTTGCTGGGTCTGCAGCAGCTGCACTTGAGGTTCCGGGCAGGGGATGCCAGAGGTTTCCTGGGCCTGACATCCACAGAGGTTGATGTAAGAGCAAGGGCTGTTCATGCTCATGCACCTCTGTGTGATTTGTCAGCACCTTCTTCCCTAGCACACAGGGAGCTAGTGTTTGCTGAGCCAGGGGCTGGGGTTGCTGTTGGAAGAGCAACGTCATCCAGACCGGGTGGCCTCTTTGCGTGGCCACGTCTGCTGCAACAAAGAATGGTGCAGAAATATTGAATTGCCCTGTGCTTGACATAGTGACAAGGTGTAGCGTTTGGAAAGATGATTGTGATCAATATATTGCTGCATCTCTTTCCTCTCTGAGGTCTCTTCAGTGAGTTGCAGAAAGATCTCTCACCTGAGATGAAGAAATGTCTGGCACTGGAGCAGCATGGCCCATAACAAAAAACCCTCCTTCATTTCTCACAACATTAACGCTGTTCTGTGGCTGGCCCTGGCTGACAAAGTGTCCACAGCCACATGAACATGTGCAAAAAACCCAGCAGCGATGCAGAGTGGGGAGGGGGGAAGATTTGAGCCAGGTGAAAGGCATCGTTTCAGTCATTAATGCACTTAAGCGCACCCAAGTGTCAACATGTGTGATCAAGTGTAAGGAGGCATGTCGTTCCAATGTGGCAGCGCTGGCACACAGAAGGGGCTTCCTACAGCAGAGATGGCACTTGGATCTGGTGCTCAGGCTGCCCAGCTAAACCCGTCGTTGCCTGTCATCTATGCCCTAGGGCAAGGGTCCAACCAACTTTTGCGTAGGCACCATGCCATCCCAACAGATGGGCAGGAGTGTAAGCCGCCAAGAGACAATGTATATGCATCAATTGTGTTTATTGAAAGCACAATTCCTGGCTGGAAATGTCCAAATGTCTATTTATTTTGAGATAAGATGCCTTTAGTTAATGGATATGGAAATGCAGCTTAGCTTTGAATTAATTACTTTATATACATTGCAAAATATAATGCAGACATGCAAATGAAAGATGTGCTGATTGTGGGGAGCTCAGTTAAAGGTCTGTCATGACACAGAGTCCCTTCTAAAATTGACTCAAAGTGCCAAGATACTACTTGCCTTTAAGTACCGGAGACCAAATTTTGTAGATGCCGCACTTAACTATACAAATTGCTGGCTCAATACACAGTGATGTGCAAGGAGCCAGCCTTTTACACTGGCAGGTTTTCCTTTGCACACAGATGTCTAAGCTCACCTCTCTGCTTAGTGCTGGACCCCATTTTTACTTGTATGGGTCAGTTAGGGTTAGACCTTAATCCAAACCAAAGCTAGACCAGTTTACACATCTCTCTGAAAAGGGTTTTCTTCTGTGTGACAGACAGAGAGAAAAATCGTATCATGTGCTTTTATATTTGACAACATTGTTACCCACCAAAAAGAGTAATTTACAGAAGCATCCAGAGAGGAGTCTGTATGCACAGATTAAAGGGTGTTCTCTTCCCCTACTTGTTAGCTTTATTCAATTAAGACTTGTTAGTGTTCTTGAAAGATGTGCTTTGAAGACCCTTCTGAATATACAATTTGGTATTCATAAGGATCCAGACATGCTGTATGTAAATAAATAAAGCAGGAATGTTGTACTTCCAGATACATTAATGCATTCCCATCCTCTTGGAAGCAAAGCACATGTGTTAAACATCCATCCTGACCAAAAGGAGGAAGCACAGGAGAAGAAATGAGAAATGAATTTTCTTTTGGAAAGACCAGATTGCACTCTCTGGTCTGGCAATAACAATTACTAATGACATTTAGAGAGAAATTAAGGATGAGAAATGCAAGTTGGCATTTCAGCAGTGCCAGTCAGTAACATTGCATCAGAGCTCACAGGAGAGATGAGGAAAAGTTTAGGGATGGAAAATTAATTTTGTTATGTCAACAATTAAGAAATACCTTTTCTTCATTCTTTACCACACTATCACAAATTATCACTGTGATAGTATTTAGCAGTTCCTCAGGTGAATGAAATAGCACTTTGAAATCCTTATTTCTGGAGTCAAAACACGTGTTTATGTCTTCCTCCGGTTTTTTTTCAACAATGACAGAAGGAGATTCAGACTGACCAAGGAGGGCAAACATGAGCTCTTGAATCTGTGGTAGCAGGAAAATTCTGTGGCTTTTCTCTGCAGATGTCCGTGGTTCTTATAACTATGAATGAATTAAGCCTACCAGCACTTTTTCTGACGTTGTTTTTTCCTGTTTTACAAAGTTGGAAAGGCAGGGTTTGAATATACTCAGTACCATGCAGGAAAATTTTGGAGGAACCAGATGTAAAGGGCTGGAAACCACAGACCCTTTATTTAGAAGTCCTTCACATGGTCACAAGGTGAAATCTCTGTCCCCATAGGAGGGTTTCCTGCTGCTCTGTGTGGAGCCACAGAGCAAAGGGGCCGTAAGCTGTGGGTCTGTGAGCATGGCTGTTGGCACAGCTGGATGTGTGGGAAAAGTGTCCTCAGGGACAGCAGAACCAGCTACCACTGCTTGGCTCTACCCAGCTTGGTAGCATATACCTTTGTAAGCAGGACATAGTCCTTAAAATAGAAACAGAACACTTGTGTAATATGTCGGCAATATTTTTTTCCTTTTGTTTTCTGTCTGAAAAGTCTTGTCATAGTTTTTCTTTGCTGGTGGGAAGAGATCTCTAATACAGCCCCTTTGATTTTCTTCTGCTGTGGTAGCTGCCCTGGGACTTAGTTTGGGGTCTGAGCGCAGATTAGCTCTGTTGCCTCCTGTGAGTGTCGCTAGCATCCAAAGGAACTGACTTCATTTTTCAAAGGAAGAGGGTTGCTGCACTGGAAAGGGCAGAGCATAAGCATTACTTAAGGAAAATAGCAGAGCTTGATCAGCCTCAGTTTTAAAGAGCTCATCAAGGGTGGTGTACAGCATCCTTTTAAAAGTTCAGTCTCTTCATTTGATTTCTCCTAGAGCAAAATGGGGATGCTTGTCCAGACATAACAGTATATGCCTGAGTGTTTTCACAAGAAATGTCTAGATCATTAAATATAATGGGTCTCAGCTGCAGTTTTGATCACTGAAGCATACACACAATTCATCACAGCAAATTAGGTACGTCTTTGTAACTTATCTTTCTGCAATTTGCTGGCACTTTTAGAAAGCTGAAACTTATATAGTATGTGCTGCAGAAGCCATTTCAGATAAAATATTCTGTGTTTATTATTGGAGAACAAGGATTCCCTAATAACAAAAACATGGAGCAGTGTATGTTTCTGCTCCTGCATCTTGCAGAACCAGCAGTAGTACCAGCAGAGATCCCCAGCCACATTCATTATTTATATATTTCACTGAATTTCTTGTCTGCAGTAAAAGAGATATAAGCTTCAACATCGGACTGTGCCAAATTCTATCCTACAACCCATTCAGAAACCTGAGGCAGCCATGGTTCTCAGTCATTGCACAGCCCATTTATCTGATTGGAGTTTTGTCCTCTCCGCCTTGCTGAAATGTTGCATGTTCTTTAAAAGCTGAGTTTGACCTTTGGAAAGAAAAGGCATTTGCTCTTTTAATTTTAGGGTTTTTTTTAAGAGAGAACCTGAACCTGCTTAAATGGAAATTGGCATTCAAAAGCAGCACAGTTATTGAAAAGCATTTACTTTATTACTAGAAGAGAACAGACGCTAGTAGACTCGAAAATTACATTTCAGTGAGTTCATCAGTTTCAGTCACTAGTTAGTCTGCAAACAGATGGATATATCTGTAACAGTTAACATGAACTTGTACCCTGGATTTTTACATTTGCTTTAAGAGCACTGCTACCTTAGTTGCTGACTAGAAGGGTTTGGAGATGTATTTTATCTTTCTGAAAGAGGACATGGTTGTTTCTAATTGCAGAGATTTCTTACATCATAGAAAGCGCCTCAGTTTTCAGAAATGTGAATGATATATAGCTTCTGTGTAACAAAAATGTTGTAAAAGAATCCCCACTACAGCTGCTGCAGAAAAAAATAAATACCTTGGCCTAAACCTAGATAAACCCCCATGGAATGAGAAAATAATTTTCAATAACCAGATATTTTTAACTCTGTGCATGAACATAGTAATCACAGTTGCCTGTATTTGCATTTAGGGCCTGCCACAGTCTAATTGCTTGTCCCCCCCATCCCCTCCCCCAAATTTTAAGGCTCCTGGTTAACCGAGCAATGCATTAAGCACTCCCATCTCCAAAACAGAAAGAAATACTGCCCTAGCCTCTACCATGTGGCATCTTTAGGTTTCAGGGATTTCGTTTAAATCTGAAATTTATGTCCAGGAGAAATAAATTATTAGATTGTAAAAGCAGCTGGGGAGGGAGTAAATATAGTCTCTTTTGTCCTCTATATCATTTCCCCAGGAAGATAATAAATGTGTGGCAAGCGTCTTGTGTTTCCTCGGTCATACAAATGTTGTGTGTGTGTTGTATTTCAGACGTGAAGCCTGAACTCCAGACAGGAAATCCTGGAGTGATACTATACTGCTGTTGCCTACTGCTGTGGAGCTGGTGGAGTCCCCATCACTTTTATTGTTAGAAGGAATTTGAAAAATAATTTCATGAAAAAATTTGAAAGGCCTTGGGTGTACCTCTGATTTGCAAGGAAGAGATTTAGGGTGTAATCCTGGGGTTTGTCTCCTCAGACAGTGAAAGGCAGCAGGAGCAGCGGTTCCAGCCCTGGCTGCTGGAGTGAGCTGAGGACAGGGATCCTGCCCTGTGACTCCATGCCAAGGGCCAGTTTTTCCAGGGGGATTTTAAAGAGCATAGTAGAGACTCCTGCTAAATCCTCACTTACCTGTTCTCATTCCCTTGTGAGGTCAGATACATGGAGCAAGCATGATAAGTGGCCAGGAAAAAATGGGGCCTGAGAAGAGCAAAAGGAGGAGGAACTGCTAGAAAGTCAGTGGTTTGCTTGCCTTTCTGCACCTGGGTGCATAGTGCTGTCACTGCCTGCACCTCCATGCTCTTGTTATTGTCAGCCCAGCCTACTCTCAGGGACCTGAAAACAGCCCTGGAACAGCCTTGCTCCTTGCTTTTTCTGAAGTTGCTTCCAGAGAAGTATATTCAATCACATACTAAAGTTTGTGTAATTGATACCCTGCTTTAACATTGTATTTTGAGAGCAGTTTTATACCTCCATTTGACCAGAAGAGAAAGGAAGAAAGATAATATAATTTAGGATACAGCTTGTCTCCAGGTTGTGCCTGTTCTGCACATGTGAAACAGGGCCGGCTGTGTTTGGTGTAGGGCTGGGTGCACACGTGCAGTGACCCGACCTGTGCAGTAACTGAGTGGACAGATCATTAATATTCCCTTTTTCTTGTTTCGTGGTAATGGAATAACTTACGACATACTAAACTGTCTATCCTCAATGAGGTGATGGGGCTTTGTTGGAAAAATCTGGATGATAGAGCTAAGACTGTACATGCTGATGGGATCAGTGCAGAGACAGCTCGTGACTCTGTGTAAGGTCAGGCTGGGTTCATCGATGCTCTGTCACCCCAACTCCGCGTGATCCAGACCAGATTTGGCAGCAGCAGTCCCAAGTTTATCACTCAGCTGTGCTTGAGCTGATTCACTGTGGAGTGCCTCATGTGTCTTCTGTGCCACATCCTGGGCAGGTGGGACAGACACCCTAAGGTCGCCTTAGTCCCCAGAACCAAATTGCCTTGGCTTTGCACCGTGCAGGAATGTCTAAAGCAGCGCCCACACTGTGCCAGTCCTGGGGGAACGCTCCTGCCTGACCACCCACCCTCCTCATTTGTTTCTGCTGCACAGTTAAACCTGAATAAATTGCCATGGGCATTGAGGTTTGGCTGTGTCTGGCATATCTGTCATCGGTGTGTTACATTATTGTGTCTTCAAAAGGAGTAGTGAGGTAGTTTAGAACATATTTACTTCTGAAAAATTTGTCCTCCTTTGGGGCCGACACATGCTCTTAGTCTTTGCATGAAATCACAATTGTTTAAAATGTGGCATCTTGTTGTTTAGAAGGCAGATTTTCCAGAGACCGGTGACACTGTTGTAATGGAGTAGCACTGGCAGAAAATCCCATTTTTTAACCCAGTTGTTTCACACAAGTGCAACAGCAATATTGCCTTGCTGTTTTGTTTTGTGATGTCTTGTGGCCTGTGTTGGTGATATTTTTGCCTCTCTTTTACTTATAAGAACAAATCCTGCATGACGCTTTCACTCTCCTAGCTCCTCTGGGGTTAATTCCTTGAGGCAGTGGGCACTGGGCTGAGCACAGTCCTGTCTGCAGATTTCTGCTGTGCTGGTGGCATCTATACTAATGGGGCAGCATGTAAAGCACCTCTGTAACTGTGGCCTTGCTATTTTATAGTAGAGCCACTTGCGCTGGAGGATTTTTATTCCCCTTTTGAAATGAGAAACCAGCAATAACAGCCATTATGTCCAAGGCAACAGATCACTGACCAGCCATTTTGTCGGTCTGAGCAGTACGTGGGGGCCATGTGACAGGAATATGGTCCTTTACATGAGGAATACCTAACTGGTGCAGGGGAAAAAGCTACAGAAAGTAATCAGATGGTGTTCAGTGATCGTTACCATACCAGAAAACAGCAGAGCCAGTTTTAGGTTCAACTTTGAATTTCCTGGCTTTTGTTTGGTTACATTCCCACAGAAAGGATCACTCAGTGAAGATTTGTCTATGCATTTTGACTGGTGACTTCTAAAGGTACTGTGTAAAGCATTTCCCTTTTGCTCTGAGTATTTTTTGAGAAAAGAGAGTGTGAGAGGACACCATCCTGGTCCTATAATAAAGACCCAATCAGGAAATGATTTAGTGTTTAAAGGAGTCACAAATTGTTCCATAATGATGATGCCAGCCCTCACAGAAAGGAACAATAAACTGGCTTCTGCAATGTGATTTACCTTAGATCAAGGAGGGATTAATAAGGTAAGCTTCAGATAGGCTTCTAAGAAATCAACAATTCATGCTTTTGAGAGGAATACTTAAGAAGGATTCCTGGAAAATAGTTTTCCTCTTGCAAATGTTTTTGAAACTTTGCTTCCCTGAGTAGGACCAATAAGTGGATAAAAACAGGTCAGCCCTGGGGCATGCATTGAGGTTTTTGGTGTAGCAAAGTCAAAGGAGTGTACCTGTGGACAGGAGATGCTTTCTCCAATTAGTGTGGCTTAGATGTGAAAGTGGACTAGAAGTGGGGTGTTTGCATTCTCTAGGACAGCTTTGGAGGGTTACTTGGGAGCCAGGCAGAGGGGAGAGGGCATTCATGCTACTGGGTTTGTGACACGTCAGTGGGTGGCAGTGACCCTGAGCATCTGTAGCACCAGGTTCCCAGAAAACGATGGACTTACCAAGCCCAGGTTAAAACACCAAATGTTGTCGGCAGAGTGGTGTGCTTGGATCCTGCAAGCCCTTTTCTGTTCTTGGGATCAACAAGGGCTCTGGGACCCAGTTCCAGGGCTCTGGAACCCAGTGGGGCTGAGAGGAAAGTGAAGGAATTCTAAAAATATTCTGTTTTCTTGCCCTTCTGACAACAGTAATTAAATTTGTCCCTCTCCCTTTATATTTAGGAAGTATAAGTTTTTTCCCTCAGCTTATTTTGATCTTGCTCATGGCATACTGGAGACTACGAGTCACAAGGATGCTGATAAATTTGCATTTCTGAGTGAAATTCTCAGGAGCGTGTGGTCCCTCAGGACAGGTATTATTAGCTCCCTGGTTTCATTGGGTGCCTCAGTGAATCACGGTGTGTTTACAGCTAGTTTCTCTAACAGAAGACTCTGGTTATCTCTTAATAATGTATTCCTCTGTGGTTTTTATTTCCAAAGTCCTGTGGTAAGGAGATTTTCCCAAAGGCTTCACTTTGCTTTTGTACTTCAGCATTTTATCCAGTGTTTTTGGAAAGAAGCATATAGACTTTTTGGTGAGGCACTTAATTGAATATGAGAGGCTATGCCAGGCTTAGTCTGCACTTTGAGTTCACTTATAATAGGCTTGCCTTGGTTTATTCTGAGGTTTTAGAGAAGAATAGAAGGAGGTAGCAGGTCTAGAAGACTGATGATACAGAATTATTAGTCTCAAGTGGAAAGGGGAAAGCATGTTAGGTAAGTTGTCAAAGTCTGATTAGGACTAAACAACCTGAATTAGAAGAGAAATTAAATTCATAAATCATCTAATAACCCTTAGTGAGAAAAGGCTGGGTCTGGGAAAAAAAAAACTCTAAGGAAGGTATTTGTATAAAAGGGTAATTTTTCAAACCAGAGTAAGACAGAAATGCCAATCAATATTCAGGAATACATTAAAATGAAGAGAAGCAGTGTAACATAGAGATAAAACAGAGGGAGGATGTTGCTGGGGCGCTGCAGCCCGGCAGCACAGCCCCGGTGCAGAACAAAGGCCGGCAGCGGGCGGGGATGCCTCTGGCTCTGCCGGGGCTCTGCAGATCCACACCCGGGCAGCTGCATTTCAGTGTAGGAACATTCCAGCCACGGGAAGAGATTTATTAATAAAAACCAGTCAGCATTTAGTCAGTCACATGTGGAACGGCTTTTTCACCCTGTAAATATTTTACAAGTTCTGAACCTTCCCATTGACTCCAGATGAAGTACCAGGTCCTGGTCTCCAGAGGAGCCAGGCAGGTTTCTGGGGGTAGCTGGGGCATCATCCCCGAGCTGAGGAGGCACTGAGGGAGTCTGCTCACCCTTCCCAGTGAGTACAGAAACTCCAGGGGTGCCAAGGGCATCTCTGTCGTGGCACAGAAGAGTATTTCTATGTTGCAGTACCAGTGACAGGTGCATTTGGCCCCGGAGTAATCATGTGCAAGAATCAGAGTGACTCAGGAGCAGCTATTTCCATTGGAAACAGGCAACTTTGCTTTTCAGGTGACACCAAACCTCCAGGCATATTTTCTTAGACACTAAAAATGATTTTTATTTTTTTTCCTGGTTCAATAACTTGTAAAGGACAGCCTTCTACCTGCATTTGTTGAAGTGCCATCTCAAAGTGTGCTGACACAGGGACTGACTGACGCATGGCAAGTTATCAGATGCTCAGAGATGAAGGAAGCAGTAACACAGGCAGCCGTTGCCTTTCACAAAGGATGTGCCACCTTTCGTTTGCCTCTACCTCCATTTCAAACGATTCTTCAAATAAAGAGGGGACAAGTGAACCTGTCTTGCCTGACAATTTTTTTTTTTTATTGCATACCATGATAACTTGGAGTTCACTTGTTACAAGCATTTTATGTAGTGGGTAAAATACCAAGGGAAAGGAAAGAAGTAATACTGTGCTGCCTGAAAAACTACGATCTAAACATATAAATGTCACTGGGTAAGAGTTACCTGAAACAACTGGAAGGGCAATTAACACCTGGTTTTATGGGAAACATTGGTTACCACTATCAGTTTTAATGAAGTGTATTAACTAAATTGTGTTCTGAGTATTCATTCAGCCCTGTTTATGGCACACTCTTGAGTACATTTACTGTTTGTCAGAAGTGCAAACTAGTGAACATATGAGGCTTTAAGACAGGCCATCTGTTAGTCTTAGACCCTTGGATAATTGTCAAACAGTTCTAAAAATAAGCACATACAAACTGCAAGGGGGTGCAAAGGTGATTTTTCTTTAGTCTGATAGCAAAGGGAAAGTAGCAAAGAAATTAAAAATAAAAATAAATAGTTTGATCCTGTAAAGCAAACTTGCTCTCCTTTCTCTCCCTTTCTCTCCCTTTCTCTCTCTCTTTTTCTCTTCCCACACTCCTCCCTCTTCAGTGTGCCTTTTTTTTTTAATTTAGTTTTTTTCCACTTGCTCTTCTGGGTCATGGCATCCCTTGAATGCCTCTCCAGTTTAGGATTAGAGCACCACCAATTTAAGGCTCACAGCTTTCTGTAGAGAGCATAATCTCCAGTGGCTAAAGCAAGGGTCGCCTTGTGTCCTCTGCCTAAAGTAATCCCTTTATAAAGTCAAGGCATAAAGATTTTCATCTTTATGGATTGCTGTTAGAGGGAAATAGTACCTGTGCCCATATGCGTGTGTGCTTATGGATATATAACGAGGAATAACAGCTGAGAGATTTTTGGACCAGTTTGAATTCAAAAGATGCAAAACATTGAAAAAAGAAAGCTGCAGATGGTATTTCGTAAATATTTAGGCACTCCAACTTCTGTTTGTAGCAATTTGGATGGTTTGTTTTGTCTTTTTTTTTGTATATGTGTTCAAATGTGAGACTTCAGCCTTTGCTTCAGTGCCTGACTCTGAGGTTTAGCTTTTGTCTGGCAAGCTGTGCATGTTGGTAGTCAGTGGAGGGATTGATCTCCTTCCTGCCCTGCTCCGTAAGGGGCAAAGGAGAGAGAATGGGGAAGAGGGGGCACAGCCCCAAGGGGTCCTCAGGCAAGACCCTGATCTCTGGGCTTGGAGTCAGACAGTGCCTGAAGCAGGGGTAGAAACCTGGGCATGGAGGTGGGGAGAGGCAGAGAGCTACTGCTTGGGCTCTCACCTGGGTTTGGAGGACTCCCCACACTTCGGGAAAAAATATTGGGATTAATAGGTCACCCAATGGCTAATGACCAGTTGGTTTTCATGTTTGCTGTTTGCCACATGAATCTATTATCTCCAAAATTCTTGTTGAAATGATTTAAGGAATGATTTCTGTTCATTTTAATGGGATTTGGAAGGAGAGAGAGAGGCTTTATGGCCTTTCGTCAGTCCCGGTCTCTGTGTAACACTGTAGAAGGCTTATGAATTTCACCTGAGGGTGGTGGGCATCAGCAGCCTTGTTGGGCCATTTCTTAACCTCTGCATAACATATGGTCTTTTAGGTGTATATGCTCTTGCACATAGACAATATACTTGTAAACGGTTGGTACAAAATATCTAAATCCGTAACAGATGCATAATGGCACTATAGACTGGATGTGTTATAGCCCCAAACCATTATCACACCCCTCACAGTTGCATTTTATTTTTTTCACCTGCTCCTGTGTAGTACACCTGTGACTTGTTGGCAGTGAGCATCGTTGCAGTGTGGGAGACTCCCAGCTTGACTGCCTGGCTTGGAGCTTCGCTCCATCATGTGCTGCTTTTTTGTGTGTGTTTTTTCTCTCGATCTTTATATAGCTTGTAAGAGTTCTTTGAACTGCTGTAAGTGATCATCTTTCAAGCCTGATGCTTTCCTTCTTGACACAGTGCTCTGAAAATGGAGATTGTCATGCCAGTGTTTTCATAATCATGCATGTAGAAAAACAGAGAAATATTCATTGTGGATGTCCTGCACAAATGGCTTGATCTGCATCCAGAGGGCAGGCAGGGGGTGTCCCCAGGGAAGATCTGGAGAGCAATCAGTATCTACACGGACAATAATCAACCATTCTTTGAAATCTTTTTATTTCCTGCAACGTCCATCGCCCAGTTCCTTGGTCACAGACTCTCCCATAAATGGTTCATTTGGGGATTGTGCAGCCAGTAGAAAATTCCACTTAAATACTGCGACAGCCCCAAGGCTTGGGCTAGTTGCATTTTTCCCCCTGATGTAGCTACTGGAATTGCTATCCATTTTGCATCATTATTAAGAGAAGAAAAGAAGAGATTTTCCAACCTTGTCCTATAAATAAGCAGTGACTTACTTGATCTTGACAGGTGACTTAGTGCTGCTGTAGAGTTTTCCAGCTGCAATAATGTCTCAGAATGATGTATTCAGTGGGGTATCAGCTGTGAGCTGTGTGTAAACCAGGGGGTCTAACAGGAGCTGGGAAGAACCATTTTTTCTGTTCAGCTTCCAAATGATGTCCTGCCTCCTGCTGGCCCCCAGACGCCTCTGTGTATGGATGGCCTTGTGAGCCAGTGGGCATGTGCAAACACACACATGAGTGTGCCTGGAGAGCCTTCCTTTTTGTGGCTGCTCTATTTTCCTCTGGAAATCACCATTAAGCTTTCTTTTTTTTAAAAACAATAACTTCTGGAGTTGAAAAATCATGCCTGAGCTTTTTCCTGCCAGCCCATCCTGCTGCTGGAGAGGTGGGTGAAGTTTCCTTAGGCTACTTGGGTAGAAGCATTCCTGTAGTATCACGTTTCAAAATGCTCGTTCCCTTCTGGCCTTTACATTTTGCTTCTGCTGCTTGGAACAACCCAGTGTAGCATCGGGGTCAAAGCTGTTTCTGCTAAGGCACAGGGCATTCTCAACGCCAGGATTTACGTGTTTTTCAATTGCTCCAAAAGTCTAGTCAGCCAGGGAAATTTTTTGTGTCCATGGGCACACAGAGAAGTGCCTAATAAAGGTATTTGGAAAAGCACGGGTAAAATATGCAAAACACGTGAGAGGAGATACATAAGCCCTGAACACCTTAGATGCTTTCTGACATCTGCAAAGCACAATTCCAATAACCTGCAGATGCACGGGGCACAGATTGCCAGACTTTTTTTGGAAAGCATTTTTGTATGGTCTCAAATACATTTTTAACAGGTGAGAAACCTACACTGATTGCAGAGGATACGGACGGGCTTTCATGGGAGTTGTGAACACACGCAGTGGTGGTTAGGCAGCCTTCACCTCGTGTTCACCAGCACCTGAGTGTGCAGGACTTAGTGTTTGTGCACATGGCTTGTGCAGGATCTGCTCAGAAAGGCGGGGGAAGGATATGGTGCACACAGGCTCTCGTGTCTGTAGGCATTACAGACTTGTTTGTGGGGTCCTGTATAAAATGTGGCTCTGCCTGTTAACAGCATATTGATTGCCAGTATTGCATGCATGGGGGATAAATGGTGCGTTCCCGAGATACTAAGACAAAATCAAGATTTGCTTATGAAAAATGTACTTTTTTTTTTTGACTCCTAGCCCTATGGCACAGGGACCCGACCCAGCTCTGAATGGTTGCAGCATTTGAGTATAATTTGTTTCTTTCACAAGCTCTGTTCACAAACCCAGTATATGCCTTGTATCAAGAGTGCTCAGAACATGTTACTGGCTGATGTTTGAGGTGGGAGGGCTCACCACGAAAGCTTAATTATCAGATTTAGAGCCATATACCATTCCTTTATTGACCTGCCTGTTGTAATCAATGCAGCAGCCACACAAGTTTGAAATCATGTTCCCTGACTGTAAGACCGTGTGTCATGCATGCAGTGCTGATTGTGCATTATCTTTTAAATGACACGGCCTAACTAAGTATGGATTTGTCTACCACGAGTAGCCCTTCTTTCAGTTTGAAGATGGTAAACCTTTCGGGTTTTTTTATTGATATTCAGGATGACCTAAAAATAGAATTGTAATGAAGCGCACAAGGAATGGCCATTGTTAAAATGCCAAGGAGTGTGTCTGAGCACAGAGAGGCCTGGGTATTCTTTCACATTTTCATGCTTCCCCAGTTAGGTTTAGTGGGCAAACCTCTTGTCAGTGCTGCCATTGTGTGTGCAGGGCTCCATGCATCTTCTTCCATGAAGTCATTGTTAGACTTGAAAATAACATCCAGCACTGCAAAGGTCATCCCTTCTTGAGGCCAGGCCAATTTCCATGTATAAAAAGCCACTGGATTTTATGTTTGGTGATGTTAAATTGTCTAAAAGCAAAGGACTTTCAGCTGTCCATTCACATGCCTCGACTTCTGATTTGTGGTTCTGAAATATTTACCGTCACAGACTGGGGTGTGCTCAGAGGGCCAGTGTTGTGCTAAGCAAGTAGTTACTTTGCAATGTCACCGGCTGTTGGTATTTCACTTCTCGAGGGCTCCATCGGTGTATGTGGTGGCTGTAGCTCCTCTGCCACTCCAGTGGCCTGCCCGGCCCCCGGCCTGGTATCACCTGCCCGGACTGCGCTGACTTCCCGCAGCCCAATTCCCGCCCCAGCACCGCAGAGAACTTTGGCCATGATTTAGGAACTCAACAGCACTTCTGACACCTGGTGGTCACTTTTTGGGAGTGCACGGTCCAGAAATGCTCCTGCCTGCATACAGGGTCACGGCCACCGGCCCCACATCGCCAGCCACCCATTAGCTCTTTGCACAGGCGATTTCCATCAGGAAGATGTCATCTCTGGAAAAAGCGAAGGATCGCTCTTTTTTTCCTGCTCAGGATGTAGCTATGGATAGTGTAGAAGGACCAGATGATTTATGAAAAGTTAAAATATCTTGCTTTATTTTAAAGCTTCATCACTGTAAATAAATAATTAGATTCAAAATTCATTTTGTCTTTAAAAACTTATTCTTCAAGCTGGCGGTCTTGCCCATCTCTGTTATTAGGCAGATGGAGACTAGGAAATTTCCTGGGCTTAAAATAATGCAAATGAATTTTTGTATTTGAGGATGCTGGGGACCTAGCTCAAGAAAACCTTACCATGAAGCGCTTCTCTAGTTGCTCAAATAGTTGGATAGTCATACAAATAAAGCTGAGCTTACGTGTAGGACTGGGACTTTAGTCAGAACACAAAATGTAGGTGAATTGGAACTGCTCTAAAAATACGCTTCCGCGGTTGGCTCCATGATTTATTGGCTCCTACACAAAATGGCAAGACAGGTCAGCATCCTCTGAGGTGAGATACTGTGATGACATGAGGCTATTACAAATCTACCAGAAGGAAAAAAGGGAACAAAAGAGACTCTAAACTGCTGAAAGAAATGTGTAGAGCAAAGTCAATTCTTTAAAGAGATTTAACTTCTGGGTTACATGTCCAGCCTTTTTTCTGCTGGGAATATTACCCTGGTGCCTGAGCGGGCGGTTCAGCTGTTATTGCCGAAGTATTTCTTGGACTGAGAAGTGTGTGTCACAATCTGGTGTCTCTTGCTGCCAGTACTTGCACCCGGTACTAATGAGAATAAAAGAGTAAAATATGGCAAGGGTTCCCCCTGTGATTCAGATTTTTATTTTTTTTAATTGTTACAGTTAAGGGAATCCCTTAAGCCAATTTTTTTGCCCATTAAGTGTTACCACTTTCTTTATATGTATTGGGAGGGGGCAGGGAAGAAGCCTTCATGGCTGTACTTGGCTTGTAGCATTTTTTCCTAAGTTCATGCCAGCATTAACAGATCTGTCAGAACAAAGCAAATGTGTCATATTGGCAGCTGTTACTTATGAGTACTTTTTCTTTATTGCATTTTGTTTTGTAATAATTGAAAAGCTTTTATGTTGAGCTCTGCATAAATGGTACTGAGTGGGAGGGTATGGGCATGCTTTCTATTATTCTGCCCCTCATGCATGTCTCCTTTTTTCGTCTTTCCAGAACCACACATTGAGCCAGCACGCACAGTGAGCCACTGGCACTACAGGACACCTCTCTGCAGAAGACTTGACGGTGGCACAGTGGGGAGGACCATTTGAACATTACATCCAATCAAAGTGTCATTTGCAACCCAGATGTAAAACTCTAATGATTTGGCCATGAGGCGCTGCTATTATAAGCAGCTGGAAATGAATATTAATGGAAGAGATTAAAAGTATTCCATGCTCAGTATTTTTTATTGTCCTGCTTCAGCTAGTGTACTTTAGAGCTTCTGCTTCTGACTGAATTTATAGTGTTAGATAAATCTGCTTTGATGCTGTTGCCCTTTGTTGCTTCTTGTATTATATTGATAGTTAAAGATTAGGTGTGATTTTGTTCTTTTTTGTTAACTGCTTTTTAATTGCAATTTTAGGTAACTGTGCATTGTGATGTGATTGCTTGGCTATTGTCTAAATATTTCTTTTTAATTTTTTAATTAAAGACTAATGCTTTGATTGGATTTGCCAGTTCACCGGACAGTGATTAAAACTATGTAATGAATATAATCGGTTTCAGTGCAACTGGATGGTCTGCTTTATAAATGTGACTTAATCTGATTGCAATAACTAGTACAGTTCAATAAAGGGAATACATGAGCTTAGCGTCAGAGATTGTCTGTCTGTCAGTGCGTGCTGCATCGCTGCTGCTGGCTGGGGTGTCTGAGCCACAGGGATCGCTCACCCGACGGTGGAGAGCGTTCTGCAGCCCAGGAGGAAGGAAGGCTGGGAGAACCCAAAAGCCATGTTCCTGTGTCTGGCATTGTGTTCGCTTCCGGATGCACCTCTCAGGCTCCACGGTAGGTTAAGGTGAGGTAAGAAAATCTACTATGAAAAGGTTCTTCTAGCTTATGATATTCTTAATTTTTACTCAAGTCAACAAGAAAGCAGGGATCTGACCTATAGCTGCCTTCACCCTCTCTCTGTGCTTCTTTGTTCCAATATATTAAAAAAATTTAAAAAGGCTTTCTGGATGGTACACAAATGCACAGATATTGGATCAGGCCTTGCAGACTGTGGTGGGAGACTGTATATTTCCACCACGTGGACTTCTGGGCCCCCAAGTATTGTAGCTCTGTGTAGCTGCCATACGTCTGACACCAGAAATTGCCATCAGACAGCCTGACAGAGCCAATTACCAGGCTCTCTTTTACTCTTTTTAAACTTATCGTATGCTTGTGAGGTAATTTATATCTCCAGCTGGAGAAACTTGTCATTTTAAGGACCATGGACACCTCTGGTAAGTTAGAAAGATGCAGTTCTCGTGGTGTCTCCAGCTTCAATGAATCATAATCATCATGAAAGATGTTCAGCAGTTGTGACAGCTGAAATGATGTGGTTACCCATTCCCACGATGTACAAGGCTTCTCAAGACTGTGGCACAGGAACATGCACAGTCAGAGCCTTTCGAAATCGCTGCCGAACTAGAGCACAACTGGTTGTCATTGTGCCGTGTCAGGGCTTGGAGCATGTAAGTGGTATTTTGTAGGAAAAATGTTTTCAAGGATGTGTAGTCAATGCCCAAATTAGTTCATATATTGAGCTTATTAATGAATGCAAGGGCACAGTTTGCTGACACTGCAGATGATGTGTTCAACATTTAGATCACTGGTGGTGCTGATAGTCGTGTTGTACTCCTTCAGGACAGTGGGACATCCCACATGTAAGGGAATGCTACTGGACATAATCAGAGTAGGGTCATCCCTACATCAGGAAGCACCAGAGCTGTCCTAGCTTGAGAAAATTTACAACTTTCTTTAAAAAAATTAAGTAATATCCCATTTGGGACAACTCATAGATGTTTTTTATTCTGCTGAAATAGCATTGCATGAACAGTCAAAGAGTTTAGGCTCAAAATTTTGGCTTGTGATAAATTTGTGAACCCTAATATAACAAAACTAGGAATTACTTTTCTTAATTCCAAAGAGGGCAGTTGTGTGTGCATCCAGATAATTCTTAACTTGCTGTCTCTGCAACAAAACCATTGTACTAAAATGATCCATTTCTAGAAAAAAAAGAGTTAACTTTGTACTTGATTATTTCTCCGTAAGACATGTTTATAGGCTGAAAAATCAGTTAATGAAATCACCAATTCATTATTTCCATTCATAATGTATGCACGCTCCTAACTCAATTGCAAAATTTTAAGATGGGAAACGTAAAAGTGTCTTGCAGTACAGGCTCATAGGCATTCCCTTGCAAGATTAGCTGGGAATGTACATCAGCTGCTGTGACAACAGTTCCTGTGCCATCTTGTCCATGCTAAAAGAAAGGTAGCAGGTTCCCACAATGGAGATACTGAAAAGAGAGGCTCTTTGCCTGACACTGGGTTTGGAATGATGCTTGATCACTTCTGGGCAAGCCTTCAGAAATGAAAAAGATGTAGGTTTCTGTCTTCAGGAAAAGGTTCTGTGTTGGGAATCCCGAGAGTTGAACTGATGTTTCCACACAACTCTTGAGAGCTGCCTTAGTGCTGTACTGAAGCACATGCCTTTGTCTCATCATCTCCCTGCTGACTAGTTAAAACTAGGTGCATAGTCACTGTGCTGAGACGGGGAACTCCCCACACGGGGATCCTGTTCTGAGCTGCATAATTTCCACCCCCCCCTACTGGAAACATGAACATGGGGCCAGGGTGCTGAGGTTGACACTCAGCCTGGCAGTGCCAAGCAGGCTGCTGTCTGAGCTGCATCTTTCATCTGTCCTGAACCCTGACCAGACTGCGGGCAAGGAAGGAGGAAAGGAATAGTTTGGTTTTCCACCCAACCTTTAAAAGGTAAGGGACCGCAAAGCACGAGAGGGCTGTGGTTCTGCTCCATCCTCTTCATCCTTTCTGGCATATGAGCTTCACTTATGATCGGCCCAAGTCAGGCTGGAGAATGGGGCTGGGCTATGCCCCTGGGGCTGGAAAAAACTTGATCTATAGTCCTATTTTGCTTCAGCATCTTACAGTACTTGGGTAATATTTGAACAATAATGGACAAATGCTGCTGCTTGAAAAATTTTCTTTCCTAAGACGATATGTACAAAGGTGCAGGGATGCTTGCTGTGAATCTGCTCAGTTGTTTTGTGGTATTTTTGAGATAACCAGGCCCATATGAACAATCATCATTACATCACAGCACATGTGATGGCAGGGGATGGTACTATCTTGATATCTGCTTTCTTAGGGGCCAAAGAAATCCAGTTTGGGTGTGAGGGTGTAAGCTACTGCGAGGAAGCAGAGGGAAAGCCACCCACTATTCTGTTCCTGCCATGGAGCTGCATGTGCAACATGCTGGACACCTGCAACTCCCAGAGGTGGTCCTTGGCCTATGTTAGGGTGCAGCACTGGTTGTCTGACCCTGTTTTCCAAGGCCTGAGCCTCCCCATGCAAGTCTGTGGCAGGCAGGGTGCCGAGGGCAGAGCTCTGCAGCACAACGTGGGGCCTTTGTCTGGTGCTTCCCAGGTGAAAATTTCCTGTGCCGCTGGTCCCACTGGGGAGCGGGAGCAGAGCAGCCCTGCACTGGTACAAAACACAGCTTTGCTGGTATAGCTGCAATCACACCAGGGAGTGCTTTGCTAGGGTAGTATATAGTTCCTGTATCCGTTAAAAGCTCCTAGGGAAAAGAGAGCCTAACTGCAGGTGGAGAAAAGATAATATCACAGCTTCTGGTACACGTCTGAGGTTTCACCCCCTTTTTCTTCATGGCCAAGAAGTGCTGCTGAAGGCATTTGGAAAACAGTCAGAAACATTGGCTCCAAAGGCAGCTATATTTCAACAGCTACGGCACATTGAAAATGGGCTGGAGAGTCTTTCCATAATCCCCTTGATGTTTCCCTGCCTTTCTCTGTAACTCACAGCTTCTGTGTGGTGGTGGTGTAAAAATGGACTGGCACAGGCTGTTCAAGGTGTGGGTGACATGTATCACTCACAGGTAAGTGCAAACCAGAATTGCTGAAATTCTGGCTGAGGATGGGCTTTAGGCACAATGTCATGTTATGATCTGAGTGGCACTAGGGCCAGTACGGTGTTGGAAACCATGAAAAATCTTAAATATGTAATGAAATGTGATACAGGCAGTTTAATATCTTCAGGTTTAGACAAATATTGAAATATGAGTTCATATTAACAATGGATTAACAAAGGACTTGTATTTGTAGCACTCTGTAGTCTGTTGGCTCTTATGCACTGAATGATCTTTGCATTTAGCTTCATTACGTACCCACACATCCAAAAAGCATCGAAATACTTAGTCAAGAAGTAGCAACCAGTACCCGCAGGTGAAGTATTGTTTGTGTAGGCAGCTTTACACATTTGTGTTCTATTCAATGCTTCTGTAGATACTTGTCTGATCTATTATCTTCAGCAAGGGATCACTGCTTTTGGTCAAGTGCCTTGGAGTTTTGGAAAAAGCAAGTGCTTAGGCAATTGCCTCCCAAAGAAAGGCACAGAAAAGTTTGGGGACCATTTGAGGGAGTGAGCAACCAATCACTTTTTGCTGCAGCATCTTTGAGTGGACTGGGGAAGGTCACCCTACTAAGCAGCAGCTGAGAGGGAGTATGAAAGGGAAAAATCAGGGGACCAAGGAGGGTGTCCCTCTACAAATTTCCTGCCCTCCAAGAGGAGTTGATAGAAAATCCACCCTCTGGCAGCCATTTGTGCAGTGAATCTGCACATCCAATGTCCAAAGTGCACAAATCGCTTTCTCCTACTGGTGTCTAAGAGTAGACTGGGGTTTGGTGTGTTTGTCTGGCTTTCCTTGTGTAAATCACTCTCTGATATGAACAATGAAGGCTTTTCCCATGATCTGCCTAAACAGTCTTTCTGCAATCCCCTCTCCATCACCAGCTTTAGTTAGGTTTGACAGAGGTGCACAGGGCTGGGGGTACCGTGTCCCTGCAGAACACTGTCAGCAGGCAGCCAGGGCAAGAACAACACCCCACAAGTGCTGTCATGGACAAAAGTGCATAAGCTCAACACAGGCCACAGAAACCCAGATGGTGGGAGCTGCAGCAGCCATGGAGCTTTGGAGCTGGTGGGAGTGTGGCATGTTCTTCAGTGATTTGTCTTTTTTCTTTTCTCCCCATTTTTGCCCCTCGTGAAATGTTTTATTCTTAGTTTTACCTGTTTTAATTAAATTGCTGTCATCCTAACGACTGTAAGGCCCCTCCCCTGCAAATGGCAGCCAGGACTTGCCTTTTAATCTATCTGTTTGTGAGTTATTGTAACTTTCCTGAGGGCTTGGCAGATTAGGTGACAGAGGGAGACAGGAGGTGTCCAAAGGAGAAACACCGAGCACCCCAGAAAGACAAGACAATGACTGATCACTGCCCAGGCTGCTGCAGAGCGTGGTCTGTGCTGCCCCGAGAACAAGCTGCAGTTTAACCACAAGAGATTGGTCTTTTCTGAGGAAAAAAAGCAAAGCATTCCCCGTGTCATGGGGTGCTGGGGAGGAGGGGGCTGGGGCCAGGGCCAGCCTCGTGTGGTGCAGCCCCTCACACAGGCCCCACTCTGCCGGCCCTGCCCGCGGCCTCTGCCCATGCCGGCAGCGCTGCCCGCTGCTCGCCACGGCTGTCCCCTACCTTCTGCCATCCCCGGCCATCTGTGTCCCCTCCACGGGGGCCGCTCTGCCACACAGCACCATTGTCACTGCCTTGCCCACACTTGGCCCTGCACGGGGAGGTGGGTGCCTGCCATCGCCCGGCTTCGGTCTCCTCTCTGCGGCCAGGCCGATGTGACGCTGTGGGTCCTTTGGGGCGTCTCTTTTGATTTTGTAAATCAAAACTCTCATTTTGTTTTCGGAAGCGGGTTAGTTCCTTGCCGGATGAGGGAGCCAAGCTGCCCCGCAGGGTGGGCCGGTGGCCGGGGCAGAGGCAGCAGCCTTGGCGGGGGCTCAGGCACTCAGCCCACGGCAGCCTCACCTCACGGGCATTTGGCCACCCTGCGACATCTGCCTGGGTGTCACAGCTGCCCTGTGAGAAACGTCATGCTTCAGTCCTGGTTCTGAGGGCTTTAGGGATGTCAACGCCCCTGGGGAAAGTGATGCTGTGAAAGCATTTTCGCTATTTTACCCACACTTGGCTCTTACTGCTTTGTCTGTCTTTACAGCACAGTGCAGTCAACCTGCTCCAGCAGGCTGGAGAGGCAATGCTGAGTGTTACTGAACTGTGGGAGAATGTACAGATTAGGTTTTCTGGATTTTACTCCTCCTAATGGTTCCAAACACGTGTTGGCATTTAAAACCCTGTACAGCACTGATGGTGACCTCAAGAAGCAGGGACTAGAGAGAGAGTGCATGGTAGGACTTCGTGTGTGAGAAATCCTGCCAAAAGAGGCATCACCTCTTGAAAACACCTTTAGCCCCAAAATCTTTTAGTACCAACTAAAACCTTGCTTTGAACTAAAAAAAAAATATTATCTATGCCTTCAGTTTTACGTGACTGGAAGAGGTAGCTGGCCCCCAGTGTGATCCTTCCCTCACAATAAATGAGCGAGCAAACAAGCCCTCCAAGCTGCGCCTGCTGAAGCTGTGTCCCTGAGGTGCTGGGCTCTTCTTCCCCCGGCCTTTAATTTAAAGGAGAGGGAGAGAGAAAAAACACCTTTTTTTTTCCTGGTTGGAAGCAATGCAATAAATAAGTGCATCTTCTTCCAGTTGCAATTTATAGGCACTGTTCCTCAAGAAATTGGCTTCTATGCATGAAAGCTATAAAGTACACATGCCATTTGCAAAAGATACTGCGGCTTCTGTACATTTTCTGGTTTATTCACAAGGTGTCTCAGTGTAAGCGTGAGGAGGAGAGAGGGTTAAGGAGGTGTGTAAATGAGCTCAGCTAATGCTTTTGTAATGGTGCTAAATGGTCAAGAGCTTCCATTAGCCTCAGGTAGCAGAAACAATTTAGGTTGCTAAGGGGAAAGATGGTTTCACCCAAAGTAGGACCCAGAAACATTTGTCTTCAGGAGAGTCTCGTGGCTTAAGACTTGATCAACTATTGCATAATTTGTAATAGACATGCAATGTTATTATATATTATTACGGTGTATATCCTCAAGCACTTAAACATTGAAACCTGGAAGATGAGGCCTTGACTGATATCAGAATGAAGAAAAAGAAGTGGGTAGACTGAAAGGAGAAGGTGGGCAACATCTGACTATGTCAGAGCCAGTGGATGGCACTGCATGAGCGTAATTAGTTTTGCCTCTCTCCATAGCTGGTCTGATAATGTCTGTGATGTTTGCTCGCTCATTTATTGTGAGTTAAGTCCAGAGTCATCCCTGCCCTCCATTTTTCATTTCACAGAGTAATTCCAGTTCTTGATACATTACATCAAAGTATACACCAACGTCCTTTGCTTTCTGGGAACTGCGAGAAAACTGCATCTTCTTTTGTCCTACACTGCAAATGTGTAGCAACACAACCATTCCCTTGACTTCAAGTAGTTAAATGTTCACATATGTCAGGCGCTAGGATCAGAGCCTTAGGTAATCTGGATAACTTAGATAATACTGGATAACTTGGCTGTGCATCATTAGTCGATGCACCAAGCTCTGGGAGAGGGAAAAACTCAAACAAACCGACCCCCAAACCCTGAAATATACTTGTGTGTGAGAGAGAAATCTGGAGGGAGACGAGTGGAAAAAAGAGTCAACATGTCTACAGCTCATTTAAGCTGCTGAAAAAAGTTGTTTCTTTTGGTTTGTTTGTTTTTATGGGTTTTTTTGTCAAAAAATGTTATTGAGAATAGAAATACAAAATTAGAGAAGAACCTTTGAGGAATCCAGAATATCCCCATGGCATGTGAAACCCCACTGGAACAGAGAAGAAGTAGGTGCTGGAAAAAATATATATTGAAAGCAATGCGGATACATGTAAGCATCAGAACTGCAAATTGGGCCTGAAAAAATTACTTTCTCCAAAGAACTGGGTATGATTCCTTTTCTGAGACCTATCGGTACATGCTCTTCAGGCAGAGCTCCCCAGCTCAGCTGTGTGCTACTCTGCCCATAAGGGTGTTGAACAAATATTTTGTATCCAAGAGAGACTCATTAATGTCTTTCAAACCGGATGTAAGTTTCTCATTATTCTTCGGCATAGGTCTAGTAATGGGAACCTCCTCTAGAGATGCCCTACACAGATGTCTTTAGGCAATGTTGATGGCATGAAGCAGGAATTGTTTTCACTGAAAGATTTATGACCTTATAACCTTTCCAAGCCTAGGCAGTGCATGTGGACTGAGAAAGCAGCAAGGGGTTTCTGACTTCTGCACTATTCTCTAATCCTGACTAACCCAGAGAAATCATTTTGGTCTAAATTTTTGCTGTTCCGGGTCCTCAGTATGAGGAATGAAATGTCAGGGGTTTTTCAAAGGTACTGAATGTTTCTGACTGCTATTTGAATTGAAGGGTTTGAGTCTTTATTAAAAAAAAAAAGCTACCACCAGCCACCCACCCCTCTCCACCCCCACCCTCCCCAAGCCCATGGATCTTAATTTAGGGCTCCCCAAATCAGAAGCCACTTTGAAAGACATGCAGAAGCACAGAACAGCCGATAGATTTCCATATCCTGCAGGGTTTTGGCATGAATCCCCTTCTTTGGTTCCAGGCAGAAAAATACAAAGAGACGTCTGTGAATAGGACCTCACTGGGTGTCCAACCCTCTGAGTGAAATTTCCTGTGCAGAGGATGGTCTCGGCCTACATTTTCTAGTTATTATATAGAATTTGTTTCCTGCTAAGATAGAAAAAATGTATAAAAACATAAAACCTTCAGTGAATTCCCACCTTATAGAGCTACTTCAAACTGTACAGGCAGAATTTGTACTGGAAAAGTTGACATTGAATAGGGTAGTTCAAGGGAGACACCAAAGCTCAGCAGAGACATCCTTTAAAAATTGTTTGTCTTGTCTGCAATATTTTGTAAGTTGATCCAAATCAGATTTTTGAGTAATACCATTAAAGTCAACAACCAACACCCAGGATGAATCTAGCTCCTGAAGTGCCATTCAGGCTCCTTGAGAGACACACCTCCCAATGACTCCTTTAGCAGTCATTAAACCAATTATCATCCCAGTCTATTTCCAACAATTATCATCATAGACTTTTTGGGTTTAATCAGGTTTTTAATTGACCTGTGAATAAGACAGGAGATACAAAATCCTCCCCTGATACTTCAGGTGTAACTATTATACATTTAGCATCGCTGTGCATATGAAATAATTTACACCATAATACTGACCTGGGGCTGGGATATAAACAACAATATTCCCATAAATTAAGGGTAAAAACAAATTAAAGACAATAAAGGAGAAGAAAAGTAAGCAGTAATCCATAAATAGAATGCCACCATGATTGGGGTTATTGCTTCTGGGTCTTCCTTGGCCAGCAAATTTTGGGGCTGGAAAAAGATTTTTTTTTCCTAAAACTGTGTGCAAAGCACAGAATAAATTGTAAGTGATGCAAAAAGTTTCAACCATCTCGTAAGTGCTACAATTATTGAATTGAGTTGCAGAAATGTCTTCAGACAATTGCTTAGGACTTTAAAAAAAGAAATCAGCCATCTAGGCATATGTCCCAACTAACTTTTTTAATGCCACTTGCCTTGGTACAGCACTGCAAAGTGGCCTGAATGCAGCAATTTGCGGGATTTGGCACTGTGAGCCCCGCAAGCACTTAGCAAAAGCAATTGTGTAGCTCTATTGAAAATCCCGCGTATCATGCTGTGGGGAGCCAGCACTTTTTATCTGTCGGCACTGTTGGTGACAAATATTAAAATAAAAAGTATGACACTATAGGTGCTTCAAAATTCAAACTGCAAGTTTCCTACTGCGGGACTTCTAACCATGTAATAAAGTGCAGGGAAGAAAGCAGAGTTCAGACCCCATGCTGTAATAAAGGCAAGGAAATCTTAAGTGTTCAAATACATAATTCATTCTCTTCTGAGACTTTCTACCAGGTTTCTCCCAGTAAAGATTTTAATTTGTGCCTAGCTGATACAATCTTTAATTTCTCTTTTGCCTCCAGAGACAGCTGGGAGAGCACTGGGGCAGCCCTGCTCTTTGCAGTGGGTGAAAGCAAATGGTCATGTGGGGTCAGGGAGCTCCCCTGCAGCTGGCAAGGGTGACACGGCCCCGCAGGGCCAGCCCAGCACAGGAGGAGGAAACCCACGGCTGCTGCTTGCTGTGAAAGTGCCTGCAAAAAAATCGCCACACCAGTCAGTGAGCTTTGTTTGTTTTAAATAGGAGCACTTTTCTCCTTAAATAATACCTTACTTCAAGCATCTCAAAGCACATAGCAAACACTGGCTGAGCCTCAGCTTTCTGTGGAAAGGTAAGACTCTGTTCTCACCTCTCCTTTTGCTGTGTTTCTTGCTGACTTGAAGACTCTGCTGCCATTTTGTTACACAATTTTAAAAAATAGAATTTGAAACATGTGACTTTAACATTTTTTTGTTAGCTATGATCTTGAGCAATTATTTCTTTGTTGTATAACTACTTTTACCTGTACTTTAATAACATTTTATGTAAAGAACAGTGCAATAATCACAAGGAGGAAGAAACTAATGAGAAATTAGAGACACCTTTGTGTGGGGGGGTACACATAAGCAACAAGTTACTGAGAATTTACTGACCATATAAATAAGCAAATGTATCCCTGCTAAAAGTCCAGTGAAATCACTGCATTTGTATCAGGGATAAATTTAGCTCAATTGTGAGAAGAATGTGTGCATCTCACTCTGCAGTGGTCATTTGACCTAAATTGTATATATTGATCTGTGTGCTCCCCCGGTGTTAGCATGCCAAATTGACTGGATTACATATTCAGATGTAAAACTACAGCAAAATTGGCTTTGACCTATTTACAGTTTCTAATCCAACCTCTTAAGTCTAGTTATTTTCTTTCTGAGCCCTGGTCTTTTTTCATTCCTTCTCTAAAACCTTCTTAGGGACAGACATCCATCTTATCCCAAAACATGATGCCTGGTATATCAACGCTTTGGCATTCAATGCTTTAAAGACAGATTTCTTAGCTGTGGTTTGGTCCAGACAGGGTTATTCAGGCAGCAATGTTTGTAATCATGGGATCTGAGCACTTTTGCTATATTTCCTAGGATAAAATCCAGAGACAGTTTGCGAGTTCAATCTTTAAAACATTTTTATTTTAATAATTATTTTTTTTTTATGAAACAGTAAGAAAAATTGTGCCCCTGTTGATCTTGCTGAGAAGGCTCCTATGGATGTTGGGGAAACCAGAGCTTTGGCCTGCAGATACAGGCAGTGCCTATGATAGGGGAGATCGTGTTTCCATTGAGATCTCCAGCAGCAGAGGTCAGTGGATCAGCAGCTGCAGCAGGGTCCTAGGCACAGACTTCTGCACTTTTCCCTGGGGTAGCACAGCAGGGCTATCAAATGGCAGAACTGGGTGCCACCAAAGCAGGGTCTGGCCCTGTCAACAAACTTTCTCTACAGTGCCAGCTGCTCTGAGGCAGTGCTGGTCCTCAGTCCCCTTGCTCATTCAAGAAAATATTAACATTATTCCATGCTGCTTTTTATCAGCTCTTCAGGGTTGGGAGAGTTAGCTCTGATCCCTTACTGCAAGAAAGACTATTAATTAGGTGCATGAGCCTGGTGCAGCTGGGTCGAAATGTGTTAAAACAAACAATTAAAAATTAAATAAAAATGGAGCACCCTCTGCCTACTTCAGTTTAGGGGAAAGGTCTCTCTGACTCTACCTGCTCTGAGGCTACATTGAGGCTTTTTGACTCTGCTCTGAGACTTGCTGACACTACTGATTCAACACTGTATCAAGACACTCCAACTGTGATCTGAGACCTGGAGCAGAGAGGGAGCATCTTGACACAGTGTCAAAACAGTAGTCAAGAGCGCATGGACGCAGCACTGAAAGGCTTTTGTCTCCCAAATGAAAAGGAGCTGGATTATTTTCATCTTTTTTCCTTTTTTTTTTTTTTATTAATGGTGGCTTTCTCTTAAATAAAAAACCTCACAATTTATTTGCAGGAAGAAAGGATGACATGTTTCCTCCCCCCCGCCTTTTTGTTTGATAAAGCAAAGTGACAGACAATGGTTTCACTATACAATGCACTTCACTAAAGCTTTGCTTTACTTCTTCAGCTTTGGAGAAGTAAAAGACTATATTTGAAAATTATTCCAACTCAGGAGCCAAAAGGGGTTAATCTTTTCATGATACTGCACATCAATCATCTGTATCTTTGTGCATATTTGTATTTTTTTTGTATTTTGGAATTGTGTCTTTCTACAATAACATTCATTTGATCTGACTAATAATTTTGGACATCACTCTGCCTACAAAATTCAAGCTATGGCTTTTGGTAAGAATACCTATGAATTCAGATATTTGAGTGTTGACCAATGTTCAACAGAAGAAATTAGTTCAATTGTCAGAATATGGTGATGCCTGCTGAGACAGGTTTCTTTTCTGCAGATGAGATGATCTTAATGTTACATGGACTGTGACTTTATAACAGGTTAAATTCATTTATTTAAAAAATGAGAATATAGTTGAATTTATGTTTCCTTGTGGGGGTCACAGGTACCAAGGAATTAGCAAAACCATCTACTGAATGTTTTATAGATGGTAGTGTTTTTGCTGAATGTTAAATGAAAACAATCCATTAAAATAAAAAATGAAAATTCTTTTTGTTTCCTTTTCCTCTTGGGCCTTCCCAAAAGGAGGTCGACACCGACCCAGTTTGAAAAATACTTACCTAAGCCAATCGCTGCCCAGCATGTATTCCCTTGAGCAACTTGAGTGGGCATGATGCCATCCGAACAGATGGGCATTACTGTAGGCAACCAAGAGACCATGCATGTGAATCAAGTATGGGTGTTTACAGCATCATTTCCCTGATGAGAATGTCAAAATGGCAGCCCAGTCCGAGCCTTTGGCTCAGTTCAATTGCATTTCACTAATTCAGCTCTAAAATGGACAACTCCATGAAATAAATTATTAATGTTAAGTTGGGTGGTCATGATTTTACTTCATAGAACTGGATAGAGTAAGTGGGTAATGGACTTGCTGAAAATAACATGCCTGACTCCTGTCTGGAGCAGGAAGGCTTGTTCTTTTGTAAAATGAGGGCAAAGGAGCCCCCACGTCTGTGTGAAGTATAACATAATACACAGGCAGGCACACCCGTACTACAGATGTATTCCAAACTGAAAGAAACAATTTCACAGTTTTTTAGGAAGGCATCTTATTTCAATCGAAAAAAGGGGATTTATATGCATGGTGTATTTGAATAATATACCAGTGCAAGGTCAGCTCCTTAAAGGTGCACAAATTGAATTAGGATTTCATTGCTGTCCTGAGGTGAGATGCACATAAGTGGCGCAACATTTTTGAGCCCAGCACTCAGTGGAACTCCTGTATCTGTTGAATGAAGTGATTTCTACTGAATTATGGTTGGAAGTTCTCCACCATCTGTTACAAAGAGAACTTTAAGTACAGAAATAAAGACTGGAATTTGAATATTAAATCTACAACTTTATTTACTATAACAAAAAAGGCTATATGTATCCTGGAAGCTTGAGTTAAAGTATGTGTCTGAAATACTGCTATTATTTTATTTTTCTTTTGGTGATTGGTTGTATTTTCTTTGCACCATCTTCTGTGTGATTGTGTAATTCTACATTGTGTAATATTAGTTTGGTAATCTACACAACTTTTTACTTTCCTAAGGGTGTAGTCAGCCTGAATTTGAAGAATTGGCAAGCTGAACCCTCAGTATCAGGTATGAAATACTTGAATACATATTTCTTTCAGGAATAATGTAATATCGACAATGGCTAAAACTCCCAGTGTTTTACATTTGAATTATTTGTTTCTGGTTTTGTTTTTTGTTTGGGTTTTTTTAAATAATCTAATTTCTGCTTGGGAGATTTCTAGGAAGCATCTACTGAGTTTTATAGGTAGTCCTATCCTTTAGCTGGGGAATTCAGGAAAGAAAAACAAAAACAGTTTTTCAAAAACGTAAGATTACAATGAAAATAAAAATAGTGCTTTTCTAACACTTGTTTGGAACACAGAGTATCTGGAGTGTGTCTTTTTCTGTATGCAACATATTTCACATTTTTCCTCTCTTATTTCAAGCTATCAAAATCAACCTTTTCATTTGTCTTCTATAATGTGTTATGATGACTCTGACTTCCGCCATTAGACTTGCTAAAATGCTCTGATACCTTCTTTTTCATTTTCTAGGGAGCTTAATGTTTATTTTCTTGCTCAATGTCATGGTAACAGAAACACTTCCTTTATATTATAGCTAAGTTTGTGTTTTAAATACAAGCAGGGCAGGTTGGAGACTGCTGCATATCCCATGTGGAAAGACAGCACTAGCTTTCTGGGTGCCAGCACATACTCCCAGCTGTTGCTGTTGCTCCAGGGTCACAGATGCAGCTCACACTGAATCGGTTAAAAATGCAGTAGCTATGCTTGGGGACACAAGCTCAAATTTTCAGGGCCTGATTATTCTGTTGGTTTCATATGTGCAATTCCCACTGAAGTCAGCAGAAGCAGTACATACAAACCTGACAGACTAATTTGGAGCCCAGAACTGCAAAGGGTGTAATCATACATTTGATTTCTGTGGGTACTTAAGGTGTAATTCTCACCCATCGCCATGATATTAGGATTTACCATAGCTTTTAAGGATTTTGATGGAGCCAAAAATATTAGGTTACTTCTGATATTTTATTTTCAATGATCAGGAGAAGAAAAAGAGATCTGAAGTGTATCAGCTCTGGACAAGCCCAGAAAGAAAAATGTGTTCTACAATGCTCTTAAAACTGAGCTAAGAGCAACACAATGTCTGGCATATTATGTATGGGAAAGAAATGTGAGGCCTCAAGGGATGAAGGCAAACTAATCAAAGGAATAGCTAATGGCCTAGATGGACAACAGAGAGCAACCTGTTTCTTACGGAGCCCTCTCTGTTCAGAGGGCTGGTGTACAGACTGTTGGACCCTGAGCCCAAGGTCTCTATGATTTTATCCAAAACGGGGCAAATTGAAGGCACATTTTTTCATGTCTATTTATTTTATTCCTTTATCAGAAACAGACAATGTCTTCCACAGGCTTCTACAAAATTACTTATGCCTGCACTCCCACAGCACACCAGGAGTAATACTGCTGGTCTGGTTTGCCTGCTGACTGATCAGCATCTCAGGGCAAATAAAATTGTCAAGTAAAATGGATTTGGCACCTGGATCATTAAAAGATGATCTGAGAAGGTGACCAGTAAGGTCTAAGCAAGCTGCCACTTATTCCAATAAGCAAATGGGGACCAAAGACACCTTTAATGTGATGCTCCCAGTGTCAGTATTAACTCTCTTTCTCATCTGTTTTCAGAGTAATGGGACTGAGAAATCCGAGAAAGAAAGTGGAGGCTGGAATGATGCTGATTACACTGGAAGGTATGACAGTTGGTTTAACTAGTGGAGAACAGAACTACAGGCATCCATAGGAACTGAAGGAGCCTTACAATAAAAAGGCAGGGCAGGCAGGGCAGTCTGTAAAAAATGGAGAACACGAAGGTCTGCTGTGCCCTCTCTCTTGAAGCCTACAGCTTTGGGAAAAGGTGAAATCCTGAATTTCCCTGGCATCCCCAAATACACTAATTAATATTTGCAGGAGGTGAAAAGTGCTGTTTGTGTTAGGAGGTATTAATGATAAATTTTCAAGCTGTTTGTATCATTTTTCTGTGGTGAGAGCAGAGGACTATGCCACTGAAATAATGTAGGAGTTTCTAACCTGTAACAGTAAAAAATGGTTAATCCAAGGCCAAGGGTATTTAAGGTTCATGAATAAAAAGGTGGACACAGGGCCTCAAGGATGAGGGGTAAATGTAAGGTATTTAAAGATTTATTGATTTACATTTTCTGGGGTCTGGAAGAACTTGATTTGCATTGCTTTATTGAAGTACCTGGCCAGTGAAACACTGTGACCCTTACAGGGTGAAGTTCTGGCATCAAATACTTAAACATTAGAATAGATGCTGTAAATATCAACTGTGTGAAAGAGAAAGATGGTTCTTTGAGAATTCCAGATGGCATGAATGCAGAGGAGGGGTTTGAAAGATGATGGTGAGGGTACTTGGATTAGGGGAGGAGAAGCATAAGCCAGGAGTGGAAAACATTGGAAAGAGAGCAATAAGGGAGAAATAAAGCAATAGCTTGGTAGGGCTAGAGGTAGAGTGGGTGGGGAGTGAGATTGCTGAACCCGGATTCAGAAATGATAAAAAAGTTTGCTCTGTTCCCATAGTCTGTGCAGGAATATTCTTAGCATGTTTTGCAATTTTTAAATTCCAATTGAATCAATATTTCACATTATTAATTTTGGGGAAAGCATCATGATTCAGGAGAGGCCTGATGCAAGGATCTTATTGACACTGAGGATTGCTTCTTCAGGAGATCAGAAGTGTTGATAATGGACAGTTTGTGATGCTCCCTGTAACAGAAATGGTGGTGGAATTGCTCCACTTTGAGGCTTTTGAGATGTATCAAAATTACTTCTTTGTGGTTACTTAAATTCTGTAAACACTTGTTGCTCAAGAGTGTCTTCCTCTGCCTTGAGTGGATTTTGTTTCCCCTTCTTGTAGTGATACAACAACAATGATTTTGTTATGTATGAGGAAGTAACATTTCACAACAAAACCAGCTGTACACAGTCCTTAGATTCCTAATTCTCTCTTCTTTGAATGTTGAAGACTCATTAAATGGGCTTCCTATTACAGCTGTTCTCTAAACTTTTTTTTACAGTGGCCCTGCTTATTTTCATACTTTAAAATAGTTCTGTTGAATTTCTGTAACCCATTTTGGTCAATGAGAAATGCTTGCATTTCAGCTGATCTGCTGCAAATGCTAATTTCTCTGAAGCAGAAGTATGTCCTTTTCACTGCTTAACTGAGGGACCTCCTGACCCTACACTGAACAGCCCTTTTTTCTCTCCAAAGCTCGAATCTCCACAGTAAGAGCTGGTGAACATAGGCAGTTTCAGATTGGGTTTTTTGTTTGTTTGTTTTGCAGTGGGTTTGTCTGTTTGTGGATTTGAGGGGAGTGGGGGTTCATTGGTTTGGGGTTTTTGCCCAATGTTAATTAAACAACTCTGTTTCTTCTGTGCTGAAAAGTGTAGTGAAGTATAATGAAGTGTAGTGAAAAATGTACTGTATCTGTTATTCTAATGTAAGTTTTAGTGCTGTTTTAATTCTGAATAGCTGTATGACTTCTGCTGGCATGCTGCACTGTCTGTGAAGAAAACCAAGAGCATTTGAAGTCCAGAAGACAAGCTGAAAGTGTGATGCTTCCCCATTAAACATAAATTAATGGGTGGAGAATGAACCAAATATTATTTTCTTTTTCCTGATAATAACCCTGACTCCTTTTTAAAGTAACTTTTTAATTAATTTTCATTTGAACTTGTGGCAGGACTGTTTAATGGACACTCTTAATGGTACTTTGATTCCTCCTTGTACAGTATTATAACTACACTTTTTTTCTGGCTCTGTGTTGCCTGTTTGCCCTTCAGGCTACACAGATTATAAAATGAGATTTCTCTGCTTCTGGCCACTGATCTGCAGTCTCTTTTCTGTCCTCTAATCTGCTGTTCTTTAGTACTTTGATTCCTTATGTTCTTGGGTGGCCTTTCTTATCCCTCTCTTTTGGATTTAGTGTTTTCTCTAGTTTTTCCGAGGCTGCTTTCTCAATGTTCATTGTCTGTTTGGCATCAGCATGATCTGTAGCTTCGCTCTTTCTTCCTTTCATCCTTCACAAGATCTCTGCTGCATATGGTGGCCACCTTTCTTTAAAACTGCTTTAGCAAAAGCTCTTTCAAAAACTTAAGCAATCTACCATCTACCTTCTTGCCTGTTCTTATCTTCACTGTTCCCTCCCCACTATGCTCCTAGTTTGAGATCTGTCAACTCTGCATGATTAAATCAGTGTAAATAGGCTTGGCAAACAGTTTTGGGTTCTTATATGTTGGCTCTCCCTGGGTCCTCAGATTTTTTTCCCCTCCCTCTCTCTGCTAGAAAACCTGCTCTTTTCTCTCTCTCGGCACCATCTCTTGAGCACTGTCTCTTTCTCTCCTTTTTCTGTCTTTGTCTGTTGTCTCCAGGGCCTCCACTGTCACATCATACAGTTCTTCCATCATATCTGGCATTTCTGACCTGATCTTCCTCTCTAGCTTGCTGCATTTTCTCATTAGTTACAGGCGTCCCCTGTTTCTGCCTGACTTTTTTTTTTAAAGTTATTTCCTACAGCTTTTCTAATTTTTTTTTCCTTGTGACTTTTAAAAATGTCCTCTAATAACTAAAGCAAACTGGTGGGGTTTTTGTGTTAGCTTGCTTGCTTTCTTCCTTTTTTGTTTTGCATATTGACTTCCTGGAGCCATTCTGAAAAATCTTCAGACCATCCCATTTGTAGAGCTTAACACCAGTACCATCTGGACTTCTAAAACTACTGAGGAAGGTTGAGGTAGCACGTTACCCTGCCTTTGTGATTTGAGAGTTAACATGTTAAAGCTATCTAATGGTCATCATCATACAAGTTTTAGGTCTTTTAATATGGCTTGTACTAAGTATGCTTCACTAACAGTTTATGCTGTTAGCGTGGTGCCCTGATCTTCCAGTTGCAGAGCTTTAGCAATCTTCACTTACTGACATTCTCTTTCCTAAGGCCAAGTTTCCCAGGAGACTTTTCTCATGTGACACAGTCTTCTGTAAACTAGAGCGCTGAAATGTCTTAGCAAAATTAGTTCATCAGGCTTTAGTACTGGGTGACCTCACTGTGAAACAGCCTCTAAAATATATTTTATGTGTCCAGATTGTCTAGGTAGTTCCATTAGTATCATTCTCATGGTAGCTGAGCAGGTAGATTGCCTTATTATCACAGTGCCTGAATTAAATTCTGGCTAATTTAGTAGATGGTAAACTCTGCTGGTTATATGGGTTTCATGTAATTCTTCACTTCCATAAACTTCTCTCTGTTTCAAATGTGAACTTTTTTTAGAGAAATACAATTCTCTTTCTTGTTGTTATCACCTTCATTTTTTAAGTCATGCACGCAAAATACATATAAATGTAGGTGATTATTTGGTGGACTGTTGTAAAATTAGGAGAGCTTTTTTTCGTAAAAACTCTTTGCATTAATGTTTCTCTCCTTTGACAATGCCATCTGTATTGGGACAGTTAAGACTCATTAGGATTGACAGGGATGAGCATGGTATAAATTCCTGAATAGTGAGATTTTCATAACAGAAAAACAAAGCAGTAAAATATTTGCATTGTTTTATCAAGTTTTCTTTCACAATATGCAGGATTTCTGTTACCTGAAATCAAGTGGACTGTAAAAATCTAAAAGTATTATTTCATATTTTAAACTAGGCAAAAACGTGACCTTGAGTGGGGAAGGTTGGGATAATTATTTTTGCTTTCAATTTGCTTTTTACTTCACCTGTTGACTGTATCAAGGTGAAAGGGGATCTAGGTTCCACTGTCAGTCATGCCCCAAGTGTGCTTTGTGACTGTGGATTTCCTTGCCTTCGTCCAGTTCCAGCCATGTCAGGTAAACAGTACAAGTCCAGAAACTTAGTTTCTAGTTTTTCTGTCAAGCTGCAAATTTCACCAGTAGCTGCTGTATTTTGCTTTTGTTAGTTACATTGCCTTCAGAGCTACCTTCATTCTTTCAGACCAAGCAGCAACACTGAAGAATGGTAAAGCGGCTTTTGTGAACCTCATTTATTGCTTCTCAAGTTTTTCATTGAGTAGAGAAAACTTGTGCTGCCTCAAGATGAGTTCCAGGAGAGATTGCACCAAGAAGGAGGTGTGCTATTGCCTTCTGTGCTCTCTATAGGACATCAGTTTTCCAGAATGGTGTAAGAGGTTACAAGGAAGCTGTTCCAGTTTAGTCCTAGAGTCCCAGGGATCAAAATGAGCGTGCTGTTATCATGTCAGCTGCAGCTGCCATCTCACCTGCTGCATTAGATCAGACACCATCCTCACCACTGTGATTAAAAAGTGTTATCATCGCACTTTATGTAGCAATTTCAGTTCCTTGTAGTTGTTCAGAGCAGTGATTCTAGTTGGGATTGTTCACATGACAAAGGATTTTGGACTGGAACAGTCAATTCTGAAATCTTCAATTTCCTATACTTTTATTGTTTCCTTTCACTAAAGCTTGATTAGTGCATAGACCCTGAATGGTATGAGACTGCTATTTTTTTGGTTTCTATTTTCCCAGCACACTTGTGTTTTCTGCCTTCTTTTTAAAAGTATTTAGTGATTTCTGTGGGAATGTGTTTCCTGATTCTTCTTTGAAATTCAGTATCCTTCCTAATGTAGCAGTCCAGATAGAACAAGCATCTTCCATCACGATAGTGCTTATGTGATAAATGTTACTTGGCTCAGTTAGTATGATAAGAAGCCAGTTACCTTTGTGAGCCATCATCTGCTGGCTCAGTCAGACCCTCTCCATTTGTTGTAGTCCACTGTGAAGTCCTTAAAGAAGGTGCTGTAGTTGCAGGTGACAAGAGAGAGGTTTCTTGCTTGGGCTGAGGGAGTCAAAATCTTTGAATCCCACTGGTCAGGCTTGCTGTTCCCTACATTCCTTCTAAGACATCTGAGTTTTTGCAGTGTATGTCACTGCTCGAAGAGGGGTTGATTCAGAGTGCTTTTTTTTGCTGGTTTATACACCATGTAAATTTTCTTTTGAAATATGGCACAATGTATTGCTTACTGAATTCTTCAAGAGGAGATTTCTTGACCCTGTTGTGAAGAAAAGGTTTTTACATGCCACACTGGCAAGTGAATATGAGGTGAAAATAAGACAATCTTCTTGGTGTTCTTTTGTAAGGGGAGACTATATTCAACCAATAGCTTTTTCACTAATTACATGTATTAATTTCTCAGAAATTGCTGTCTATAGCAGGTGTACATTCCTTTCCCAAGTAGTACAGTTTCTTAATATTAAAATAATTCTGTTAATTTACCAAAAGAAATAAAAAGAGGAAATAAATGGTTTAACTGTCTATTGTCACATGCAAAATCCTTGATTTCTTAAAAGAACCATGTAGAGAGGAAGCATTTTAATTTAATCTTACTGAGTTCTGTTAAGCAGCAAAGAACCACTACTTTTGTGGCACAGAAGTCCACAGATCTGGCTCTGTGGTGAGTATCTCCCGTGGAGATCTTGCTGAAGGTTGGAAAAGCTCACACACTGAATCAGTAGGACCCAATTATTAGCTTTTTTTCATCCCCCATCCCAATGTGTGTGCACGTGTACACCATTGCAGCCGCAGTCACTGGTCGTACACACACTCCTGGCTGAGAGGAGTGCTGAAGCTTTCTAATTTAGAGAGTCTGTTACTTGGGGTGATTATGGTTTATGTTTAAAAAATTATCAGCTTTCACTGTAATGTATGACTGTAAAACACACAGCTGTTACTGCGTTTTCAAACAAGGTATTTTCGGCAGCAACTGTTGCTTCTGTAAGTATTCAAACATTCATGAACCCCCCCAAAAAAATAAATCCTTTCTTCCCCATGCTAAACACAAAGAATGTGGGCATAGGCAGCTATTCCTTTTCCATTTCACACAGTCATTCAACAGTAGAGGCTCGAGTCATTCCTGAATTTGATTTCTGGGCAAATCTGGATCCTTTTTTGGAGGGGACCTGCAACAAAGAGGTGTATGGGCTTTGTGAAGTACCCTTCTAGATTTGTGGGGTTTTTTTGTCTTTAGGTCTGTGTGTGTGTGTGGTTATCCCGAGATATTTAAGGCCACTCTTTTTTTGTCAAATACATGGGGGGAGGGTTGTTGTTTTGGTTGGTTTTAGGGTTGTTTGTTTGTGGTTTTTAATTGTTTTTATTTATTTCACTTCAGGTGAATACAATTCTACTAAATGTGCTTGATGTCAAGCGAAAACATTGCTAGATATATCTTAAAATCTCTAAGCATGTCAAAAGTTATTAATAATCTGAGTAGACAAAAAATAAGATCTCCAGTTACTCAATAGAAAATAACTTAGAAACCACTATGCAACTCGGTGGCAAGCAACACTCCTTTTTGTCTTTAACCTGTCTCAGAAAAATTGTATGTAGTTCAGCACTGCTACTGTTACCAAAACCTGCCTGGTTTAGGGCATAGGATGATGCCTCTCAAACAGTACCCCTGCTATTGAGTTTATTATTCAGAAGATCATAGATTACAGAGTGCCTCGTGATTATGGTAATGGACTATGATTTGGGGCATTTGGCTTGCTTCTGTTGCATTTTTTCAATAAGACCTTAAACGGACAGTTAAACTTTGTTTCTCAAGCTTTAACAAGCATTTGCAGTAGTTTGGGGTATGAACAGCTTTAAGGCAGTCTTCTGTGCTTCTAGCTACACATCCCTGTCTTTTTTGTGCATTGTCTTGCTTTAGATTTGAATTTTTTTATTTATGTCTATTTGCTGGCTCATAGGAAATGTTTCAGTCCTTTGAGAACGATAGGGAAGATGTTTTGAGAGATTACTGGAATTAAAGCGTTTTAGCACTCACCTTAATTGCAAAATACTTAAATTTGACATTGCACTTCCCTAAGCATTATACCCAATTTGTAATCTAGTGTGGGTGTATGTTCCTCATTAAATGAATTCTGATTAATATGGAGGTGGGAGTGACGTGTAGGTCACTGCTGAATTGTGTGTTACAGCCCATTACAGGTGTGCAGTGCTGGCTGATCATGAGCTCTTCATTGTACTGATAATTCCAACATTTGCTGAAGAATTCTGTGGGCTTGCTGCTTTGTATGTTTTTTAGATAAGTGCAGAACCTCACAGCTGAATTCCAGTTTCTGTGCCGTGTTTGTGGTGCTGTGTTTAAAGCAAACTAGCAGCAGTAGAAACCTCTGCTGGATCCCCAGCAGTGGTGATATCCCAGCTTTGGGAGTCAGGTAGCAAAGCTTAGACTGCCTGGTGTCTGTACATTAGTGGGGTAGTGCAGAGATGGTTTAGCTGTCCAGTGAAGGTTTGTCTTTCATTGGTGCTGCTTCAGAGGAAGGTGCTTTGCATGTGTCTGAATTGAGCTTCAAGTTTGAAATGACTCCCCTTCTAGGGAACATTGGAAGGATCATGTTGCACTGTAGCAGAGTGACAACCAAAGGGACTCCCTGAGGTATTTTATTAAGTAATATAGCAGTTAGCAAGCTCTCCTTGTTTGTGTTGGGGGATGTGTGTGTGAAGCAGCCTAAGCACCATTTCCACAGGTCTTGTTCTTCCCTAGTTACCTTACTCAGCCTTATCAGCAGCAGTGAATGGCTGCTAGTGAAAATTAAAGCAAACTTTGCGTTGCTGTGTATGGTGAGTGCAGAGATATCTGCACAGTCAGTATTCACTAAGTTCAGCTTTGCTCTTTATCACATCCAAAGTAACTGGACTTATAATTCAGAGCTGTATATCACAATTTACATTATCTGTTTGCATTCTGCTGCTAATTCACTGAAGTGATAAACAATATAACACACCTAAACTGAAGAGTGTAATGTTTCTAATGCAAAGATTGAGGGAGAGCATTTGAAGTTAAACATAATTTGTTTTTATTGTATGAAGCTAGTTTTTATTGTGGGGTTTTCTTAGTTTACTTAATCTTTTGTCAATTTCTTTTCAATGAAAATTACAAAGTTGAGTTAGTTCAGGTCCTACAATGTCTCTTAAGCTGGTTAGACAGAAAGTAGATATAAATATGTTTATTTTTTTATGCACCCTGTAATAGAGGTTATGTAGTATTATTTTCAGTCTTTTTAAGCTTTCAAGAAAGGACTGAAAGTTGTATTAATTTTAAAGGACATGGTATGGTAGATGAACTTTTCAAGTGATAGGAAGGTAGCTTTTACTGTAATTCCTTTGATAATCCTTAATAATGGAGTAACACAAAAAAGGCTCCTAGCTAAATGAACAAACCTTCCTTAAAGTTACAAAATATTTCTTTAGAAGAACATTTACTAACTCTTACATAAACTCTAAGATTTCTATTCTTTATGTTGAGTGTCTGCTTTGAGCTTGACTTAGTTTTTGATCCTTTACCTTTCTTCGTCCTCTTTGCTTAAGATTTTACGCTGTGTTTTTTATCTGTACTTCTGGTATTCTATGATCTCTGATTGTTTTATGTTTTCAGGACTCTAGAAGTTTTAGAATATTTCTTTAAGATCATCTTTATTCTCACTGCTATCTGTCCATATGCTTTTTTCTTAGTTTGAAAGAATTCTGTGTTTCAAGGTAGAATTTTCTTTGCAACATTTTCTTTTTGCTAATTAACATGAAGAAATTTGTGAAGTGTTTCTGTTCTTAACATTTAAGATCATGGCAAATGGTGACAAATGAATAAAGAACAAAGTCTGGATTAAAAAAACTCAGCAAAACAACAAAACCAAACCCAAATAATATCACCCTCTATAAATACAGCCTTCTAAAATGGAAATCGACTTTCTGAAAAGAATGTTGAAATTTTTTTTATTTTTCCATTATCCTTTAGGAAAAAAAAAACCAAAATAAAATTTTATTTGACTGTACCATGTTATGATAATGAGCCACCAAATTTCTTAAACTAGACAGGGAAAGGTCACATGTGGTACCAGATTTGAGAAGTCATGGTTTTGGTTCTTAAGATGTTACTTTTCCTTGTGCTGCTTGAAACACCTTTTGAATATAAATGAGGACACTGGCTGTTAGAACTCTTGATATGTCTTTGCACAGTAAGGGTCTTGTGTGCTGCTGGCATGAATGGCATGAGAGGCACTTGGGCTGAGGTGGCTTAAGTCACTTTATGCATTAACAGAACTGAGTAATACAGCTGTGTGAACCCATATACAAGGTGTCCTTCATCCATGACAGAAGCAGCTGAGCTCCAGCTATAAAGTAAATGACTTTGATATTTGATGCCTAACTGGCGTGTGAAGTTGACAGGGCAGGTGTTCCAGAGTGTAAGTGGTGGCTAAAAAGCTGTGAGATTTACCTGGTAGAAAGCATAACGAGAAATGCAAAAGTAATTATGTTTTTTCTTAACTAGTAAAGCAGCAGGCTGACTGTCTCTAGTAAAGGTGTTTGTTTAATACCAGCCAAAATCGAAAGTTTGCCCCCTTTCCTTTTATGGAAAAGTGTTAGTTTCTTAACATGTGGGAACCACAGTATGAAATACTACTGACTACTGCTTATGCTAGTTTTCCAGAAATTAGAAGTTCCTACTGGGGATAGTCTCAGGTAGTGCCAAGTACGAGGCTTCTATTCAAACAACTGCTATGGCAGTGTTCAAAGTGATGTAGTAGTATCGTCAAGACCAATCTTTTGTACTTTAGTTTATGTGTGCAACAGCTTTCCACAGCTATCTGGGCACTTTGCATATGTTCTTTATTCTTCAGAAATCTGATTTGCTCCAATATTGCAGTAAAGCCTCATACCCAAATAATTCTTCCCAAAACAGGAAGCTCTTATTTTGCATTCCTCACTGGAGGAATGTAATGGGCTAATGCCATGTGGTTTCCTTCTGAAGATCTTCTCAGGTTCTGTTCAGGCTCTGGCTGACATGGCCAGTGTTGGGATTTCTGCTACCAGGTGCTAATGTATACTCAAATATTGACTTCCCACCAGCCAGAGAGAGGTGCTGGACCTCCAAGTTAACCCAAGTTACACTTTAAATTGAGCTGGAAATAGCCACCAATATAGCCTGAAGTATGGTACAAATGCTTTCTGTATGCAGCACTGATTGAAAGTAATGTCTGTGGCAAAGGGGGCCCAACAATGATTTGAGGCATTCCTGTTGAATTCATGTTGATTTTCGTTTCTCCTTCTTTTTAACACAGGTTAAGTTAATGAGTTTCAGATAGGGAAATTACAGGGCTTGAGGAGGGTGTTTTGGTTTGGTTTTTTTTTTTATGAACCTAGTCAAACACCCAGTAGAGTCTACTGCAGTCTAGGTGGCACTGAGCTTCACTCATATTCAACCTTACACAAGGACATTGAGCCCAAAAAATTATTCCATGCACAAAGAGAAATTTTGTGTCAGCACAGATTCTATAAGCACTACGTTAGAGAGGAGGGGCCATTACGGGTACTTTCTGAACCTACAGTGTCATTCAAGGGGTTCAGAAGACACTGACACAGAGCAGTTCGCTTTGAAAGGACATCTAAATCCTGATAATGCTCTCTGGTCCTTCCTGTAAAAACAAATTAGGAATAGAGATGCCCAGTTCTATCTGAATGCCATTAGAAGCCTTTCAGGAACAGTCCAGAACTGGGACCAAGTACTGTTTATTTTTCTCTTGCTTCAGATATATCAAATCTTTCATCCTAAAACCTTGCTGAGCTATATAATTATTTAAACAAGTATGTGAAATAGAAGTGAAAATCTTAGCAAACTGACTGTCTCCAGCCCTTCCAGCTCACCCACACTGACCAGTCTGGCATTGCTCCAAGAGCAGCTACAATTCATAAACTTTAAGAAGCATTAAACACATTGATCACGTTAACCGAGAGAATAAAAGTTGCTGCCTTCTACCATTAGGTTCAGAAAAGGCAATCAATAGGGTTCTTTGGGACTATCATTTTGTAGTAGTGGAGAAATTTAATTTCAGACATCAGTTTATAACCTCTGCCCAACTGTTCTACAATTTTCCATATGCTTTATTTGAATGCCACCCATCAGAAGCCGCCCAAGGCAAGGATGTCCTTTGCCTTTGACTTTTTCCTTTCCTTCCTCTGTTCAATACGTTTGCAGTAGCTGTTACTCGGGGCACACCCAACCACAGCATGGAACAGAGAACTGTTCCTCCCAGGGCCGAAGTTTTCATGACTCAGTAAATACAGCTGAAACTACTTGCTAAAGAACCCTCACCCCCAGGGAGCCCTGCAGGTGAGTGCTGTGTTTTTGTTGAGGGAAGTTCCCCCTGTGTGTCAGATGTGACTGTGTATGAGGTTGCTCCCTAACTCAGTCTCGATGGTTGAGATCACAAACACACAGCACTCCAGCAGATGAGGATGAGGGCTAACTTGAGTCTGTTGGTTACACTTCTGTCTTGTTAATCAGGTAAGCAGTCTTTGATAAGGAAGAGTGGCCACAGCTGATGGCAAAACACTTTCAACTGGTTTCAGCATTCACTGAGGACATAAGAATGTATACATGTGTAATGAGTTACACATTCAGACCAAAGGTCCTGCCTGTTTCAGGCGTTAGTAGGTGGTGGGAGATGCTTGGGGGACACATAAAGGCAGTATGTACCTCCTTTTGTTTTCTTTCCCACAGTTTACATTTCATGGACTGTGGTATATTATGTCTAGCTAATATTTTAAAGCCAGCAGAATTTTACCTGGTTTTGATGTATATATCACCAAAGGAAAGAGGACACCAGAAGGTACCATTTCAAGTGCTGCAATTTTACAGGTCAGTGACTCCTTCTGAGGAGATTAAAGTGTCTCTGTGTACAATTCTCGCTCAATTTAACCAGGTTAACAGTACTATATTTGCAATCTCTTTTAGATAACTTCATGATCCTCTGTAATGGCATCTCTTTTTTTTTAACATAGTTTTAGCACACTGGTAAATGTTGATGACTGTCCTTGAAAGAGCTGTCAAAACTACCCGCAGCATTCTGCTGCATGTGTAGGGATTGCAAATCAGCTTGAGGTTAAGATATGGTTTTCATTTCTTTTATGTCCTCTAGGTTTTGTGAAGGTGTTTTTGGAGAAATTGATTTAGAAACTAAGTTGGTTGCTGTCTGGCTGTCTCACTGGTTACTTTCAGCTGGGAGAAAGTCTCTTTTTTTGTGTGTGCATTGGTGTTGAACACCTGAAGCCCTGAGCAACACTTTTGCCCTGTGTGCTAACACAATGCCAAGAAAACACAGTTGTAAATTTACAGGGTAGCTGTGATTCTGTGATACCTCTGAGGATAGATTTTAAAAGGCTAAATATCTGTCTGTGAATTAAGAGTACAGGACATAGCTGTTTTTCTCGGTCCAACTGGGATGTTTTGTGAGTTTATTGCCTGTAGCAACAAAAGCTATGGAAAGTCATAGGTGAAGCCAGATTGAACATGAACCTGTTGGAAGCAATCTACAGAATCAATATCACTGGTGACAGTTTTGTCAACTGTGGGGTGCCTGTATCTGTATCCTGCTTTACTAAATAATCGATCTATTGTCTGCTGCTTTAGGCTTGCTCTGTATTCAAGGCACTATGCTTGTGCCTGGGATAAAATTAGTGTCTGGTATTTGGATGAGTATGGGGGGAAATATATGAATTAGGACTTTTCCCTTCCTTTCATAAGAAGGGTAAAGGAAGAATTTTTTTAAAAATCTGTTGAATGCTTGCACTGAAACATATTCTTGTTAGGTCAAAGGTGCTGTACCCTTTCATTCCAACACAGTGATTCCCACTGTCTCAAGACTATCAAATAGAACCATATTTATTTTAAAAAAAAGGGTAGACAAATCTGGCTCTAAATACAGATGAATATTAATACTTTTAGGATTGGCTTGTTTCAATTTACTGTATGAATACACTCTGTAATTTCTACACTTTTCAGAATTACCTTAGAAGTGACTGTGTTACTTGAGTGACTCATAACACAGAGAAAACATGCAGATTTGCTCTACTTACAAGAGAATGGAGGAGGAGGAATCATAAATGGCATGGAAACCGACTTCATGGAGGTTTTTTAATTCTTTTTTTTTTCTTTTTCTCCTGTAACCAAGTTGGGTTTTTTTTAAATCCAATGAGGTTTAAAATAGGTTTAATTCTTTTATAATTTCTTTATGAAGTAAAGAATTCCTGTAAGATTTATTTGTCACAGACATTCCTTTAGCTTTTGTATCAGAATCTGAAGGGGTCTGGAGCTGAGTGTGAAAGCTGGAAAATTAAAGAATTGGTGCCAGCATGAGCATAACAAAAATGAAGACTGAGTATACCAAAGGGAATAAGTGATTCAAAAATCTGAATTCTGTGGATTTCTTTGACTTGTATCTGTGCGTAACATATCTAAGCACATCTTTGGATAATATTTGAGACAGAAGTATTTGTTAAAGTCTTAAATTTGAAACTGTATCACCTGTAAATCAAGCAGGAAAACCAGGGAAGAATAGCCTTAACATACTTTAAAAATTTTCAGTTATGAATCAAATAGATAACAGAACTTAAAACCTGTCAGGCCTTCCTTATAGGTATCCTAGAGCATTGAAAGTGTCTCTGCGGATATTTTCCAGAATTCATTCAATACCCTTGTATAAACTGCTATGTTTCTCAGGTAATCATATAACTCTAAATGAGAAATGTTCAAACCTCATCTTTTTGTACAGTCTGTATGGACTGTATTTTAGTTTGAATAGTGAAGAACTCAAGCTAAAAGTTACAAATGAAAAGAAAACTATATAAAAATGGTTGACAAGGTTTCATAGGAAAACCATGGCAGTTTAATTTATAGGTCACAGTCAGGTCTTTACCCCTCCTTTTTTTTCCCCCCTTTCATTTTTTGGGTAATTTCTCGATTGTCAGGGTTTTTTCCTGGCATTTTTTCGTACCTTTCCTCTATAACTTTTGACTTAGCTCCCCTTGCTGAAGAAAGAGTTAACTCATACTCTAAATTGTTCTAAGTTGGATTTTTGAGATAACTGGAATAGTCCCCTGACTTCTCCAGAGCTGCTATTAGTTCTCTGTGGTGCTTCTCCAAATCCCACATGCTTAAGCAAAGGAAGATCTTTACCAATGGCTTTTTTTTAATTAAAGAAGTTGGTAAGTACAGTATATGTATGCCCTTTAATTTTTTTTTATTGTCTGGTTATAAATTTAGACTGAATGGTGAATGAAGCACTTCAGAAGTTTGTATGGCTCTATAAATTAAAATAAAAATTTCTTTCAAGGCATAGAGAATGCAGTGATGGACATCAGTTTTGTGTTTGAAAAGAGTTTACATCTGTTAGTAAATTTAAATAATGAGTTAAATGGTTTTTAAATGGTAGAGTGTGAGGGCATATCCTTTACATAATTACTTTAAATGCTTTTTTATAGCTTCAGGATTTATATTGGTAATCACATTGCTACCTGACAGTCTGCATGCTGTAATCCTGCCTTTTTGATGGCTTTCACCTTGTTGAAGGGGGCATTCATTTGATCTCTCTATAATTGGTAAAGAAAACTTCAGGAAAGAACAGTGCTCTAGTAACTCTGAAGTAGTTTGAATGATGTGCTAACATCTATAAGTAATGCGTGTTTTCTTGAAACAACTTACGAACTTTCAGGGGTTTTTGCAAAGTAGTAGTTTTAATAAGATGCTAAGCAATAATTGGGCTGGTTTTCACAATATGTAGTTTTTAGATTTAATTATAGTTCCTTAAGGAAGGGGGATAGGATGTCATTTCCTGAAATGAAAGTACAGTAATTGATTAAAGGATGCTAAGTGGACACAACTATCCTTTTGCTTTGCACTCATTAAAACCTTTTGTAATAAGTAAATATACGAATGTTGTTTGTGTTGTGTGGATGAAAATGATCCAGTTCAGTCTTTGAAAATGTTGTAGGGCCCTGGAAAATTCTGCAGCCAACTTGGATCACCATTTCTGGAGGTTGCCTTACTCCAAGGAACACGAGACCTCTTAGCTTTACCTCCATAAAGCTGGTTTTATTCTTACGTGGTCACGGAGCATGCCCCCTGCCCAGACATACAGCTTGCTCCTCACCTTCCTGACTGCAGGATATGGTAATTGGGCTCCAGGGAGCGATGCTGGGAGAGATGTAGACGATCCTCCTGGCCTTGCTGGGTTTTTTCCTTGGCAGTGGGCAGGCAGTGCTGCTTTTCATAGCTGAGTGACAGTCATGTTAGAAGGTCTAAAGGAGCTATAAAAGCTCTTCCAGCTATCAGCTTGCAAAAGTAGTTCAGGTAATGGGCATTATACACTCTTTCCAGCTTTGCTTTTTTAAACTCCCTAAACCAAGAGAGAGGAGATTTGAAGAATGAGAGAAACCTTTTGTTTATTAGGACAGCTCCCATATGAAATTTGAAGTAGGGAGATGGGCTCTCACAGGTGACCTCTGGCAAACTGAGCTGGTTGGTGTCTAGCCCTTCTGTTGGTGGCTTGTCCCTTCAGAGTAGGGTGTGCCTGCCCCTGCCTCTGGCACCTCACTGAGCAGCTTGGTGCATTACTGAGCCAGCACGGTCACTGAGTGGTGACTGAATCAGTGTCACATCCGGCAGCACCGCCTTTCACGCTCCTGGAAGACGCTTGAATTTTCCAGAAATTTGTATATTTATCTGTTCTGAAACAAATATTCTTTTAACACACATCTGAGCTACTGTAAAGGGTTTCTTCTTTTAGATGCCCAGATGCATTACTTACATATCACAATTGTGATTGTAAATTATTATCTCTGCACAATTAAATGTGAGGTGTTTTGTGCTGTACAGAGTTTGGTTTTTTGTTTACTTTTATAAGGCTCTTTGTCCCATGCTTGATGGGCTAAGGTGCATGTTTATGATTATGTGCAAGGGTCTGTCACTAGTGGCATATTCAAAAAGATGGGGGGGAACTGACTGGCTATCCTCTAATCAACCCTGGTCAGTAATTTAAATATTTTCCATTAAGGTGAGCTGATTCTGGGTGAATTTGCTCTACTTTTCTTCCTTCGAAGTAGCCCTGCTGTTAGGTTTGGAAAGTCCTATACTGTAAAGTTGGCACCCTGGAAAAATAAAGACAAAAACCACAAGAAGAAGTTCAAAAGAAATACAGACTAAGAATGAAGTTTTCAAGCTACGTTCCAAGGCAAGGACTTTTCATCTTTATACCTTTGAATTGTGAATCAAGGCAGTAAAAGTTACTACTAGGTTAAAGTTTAAATGGCATAGAAAAGGTAGAAAAAAGATTAAACATATTCTGTCTGGACAGTGGAACAAAGACTTTGAATCCTTATCTATGCACCTGTCTATTGAGTATCTAAGTTCCAGGAGTCCCACAGAGGACATGCAATGAGCACTCTTATTGTTCGTATTAAGAACTGAAGTAATTGAAAGGAAAAGTAAGGTAAGGAGAATCAGAAATCAGATGTGACTGCCTGTATGGTTAAAAAATAATTTAAAGGGAAAGTGACTATCAAGCAGTTCATATTATGGAAATCTGACCATTGAAGATAGAATAAAAAAAATCTATTATTCTTTGAAAGAGTTTTTCCTCTCTAAGTGAGACTTAAATATCATTTGAAAACCAGTAATTTTCACAAAGTGCCTTACTGGCCACTTGTAAAGCAGCAATTCAAATGCATGTTTTTTTGATTCTTTGAATTTATGTCTGATGGCTGGGTCTGAGCCATGGGGTTTTTTATTTTGTTTTTATTTTTTTCCTGTAGAGATATCTGGTTTGTGGCTTTTTTTAAAGTTTGAAAATTACACAGGTATAAGTAAGCATATTAAAATGATACTATTTATTTTGGTTTCTTGTTCAATATGGACATCTAATTCAAAATTGATGTGACACCTCTATGTTGCTAAGAAGGTAATGATTCTAATAATAGTTTTAATATTTTATATTCTGAATTAGTAAATTGTATTATCTCCCCAAATCTTGGGTTTGGGTTTTTTTGAGCCATCCTTTCAGTTCATTAAATTGGTAACTCTGCAGCATATTATATGGAAGATAGTTTACTAGCTTATACATGTTAAAGGACTAGGTAAAATTTTCTTAATTTGATAGAATGAAATAAAATTTATTTTAAATTGTAGTTCATGCAGAACTCATAAATTATCGATTAGCACTATAGCTTCCCTTTCGTTATGTCACTGGGTATGTGGGGGGAAGAAGGACAAGTTATAATTAATTTCTGGCGGAAAAAATAAGGACTTACCAAAGAGAGTGGAAAATACTATTAAAAATAGATTTTAATACATAGCTTTTATTTAATATTCTGTCCTCAACAGAAGATCAGCAACTTGCAAAATTATCTACTGCCATCGTGCTCACTATGATTTATGAGATATACAGGAATATATTGAGTCTAGGATTGATAGGAAGTATTGCAGGTTGTATCATTATTGGGTAGAAAGATTTTATTTCTGTTAAGTATCTCCAATGCATGAGGCAAGTTTGCATTCTGCTTTCTTATGTCTATCACAAGGGTATTTCCTTTATCTGAGACCCACTCCAAGGTTGAATTCTGGCTTTACCGTGCATATTTCTGACTGAGGTGCTCACAGAACACCAAAGGAATTTGCAGCATTGCTTCCCTGGGCCAAATAAATCCAGCGGATGTTTTCTGCAACATTAAGGCAGGTTTCTGAAAATCATATGGGCTTTATTAGTCCATCAGAAGAGGTCAGTACTGTCCATGTTGACATGGTTTGTGTGTCTGACCCAAAGCACAGCCTGTCCATGCAGTGGTAGCACATTTCTTATCCCAGCATGCTGATGCTTCAGTTTGCTTCACACTCAAGATAAGTTATTCTCAGGTACTTGTTTTCCTTGACTTCCTGTACTTGACCAGCAGTGTTTTGCTGTTGGCTTTCAGGTTTATCTTCAAGTAACTATATTAATTCATCATTCTTTACATTTTCACATAAGGATGTGTTGTGGACAGCAAACATTAATTTACAGAGAAGAAATTAATTGTAATACTGTTAACTATGCAAAATACAGTAGTGTGAATATAATTTGGTTTTTGTGTGTAGCCTTTCAAAGTGACATATTGTTCACACATCTCATCTTTGAAAAAGTTACTGAGCAGGACCATTCATCATATGATCAAGGATGGCCTAGTTACCTGTTAGAATAAAACTTTGTTATGTGTTTAGGACTTTAAACATGAGTCACTACTGATGCTGATTGCATACAGGAATGTTGTGTGCTGCAGGTATGCTGGATTTGCTGCAGATATTCAGACCAAGGGGACAAAAATGTAACTAAATGTGTCTGGCATTTCCTGGGATGAATTATCTGGATACTTGGAAATCTTGACTGAATCTAGAATACAAGATGACTTTGCTCTTCTGTGTGGAAAAATATATACATGAGGAATTCTAGATACATGATAACCTGTTTTCTGAGGCTATCAGCACTCTTCTGACAATCTATTTGCCCAGCCAAGAAATTAGCCTGTTAAATTTTAGACCTTTATGCAAAACTGAACAGGTAAAATATACTTTAAGTGTAAAGAATGCTGTATATATTCTTTATATAGACAGACTATAAAGAGTATACTCTTTCAAAAGTACCACACAATGTCTGTGTTGGGTGTGCTTTGATTACTGGATGGCATCCCGTATGTGGGGTGTTCTTATGGGGTTGTTTGGTGTGGTTTTCCTTGAGTATAACCTACCATTCAGGGTAGTAGATGTTAACACCGGTACAAGTGTATCAGGGTAGTGCCCCAACATAAAGCTTGTATATCCATCCTCTTCGTGTCGCTAGTGGGTGAGTTGCAGTTCAGCATCGGTGCATTGACAGTTCCCATGGCATTACAAATTCCTCCAGACCAGCTGTGAATACACAGCAAGTCACCATCTCACAAGGGGTAGAGTTATGTGGGATGAGCTTTTTGCTTGGTGTCCCAGGTGGTATTTCGTCTGATCTGCTCACTCACACTGTGGGCTGTGAGGTGCCAGTCCTGTTGCATAATGGCAAGCACCTCACTTAAGATGTCACCTTTAGAGGAAACCATCATCCTTGTTCATCCTGCTCTGCCAGAATCCTCATTAGACTGAGAAATGTGTTCAAAAGCCACACACTCTTTCTTACCCTTGCCTCTGCTTGGTCAGTGGAGCTGTGCTGGTCTTGAGCTGTTGGAGGCTGGTTTGTTTGGGGTTATGGTAGTTTGCAGGGAGCTGAGGAGGCACCAAGGGCCCCAGAGTGGTAACACCAAGAGAACATCAAGGGGAGATTAATGATCTGGAAGCATTAGCAGTGAGAAGAGGATAAGAAGAAACTGATGCAAAGAGCTGTGGGCTATCTGACAGATAGGGAGGATGAAGATTGCAGTTACATGATCCTTGTGAGGTTTTCCTCTGAAAAATTCTTTGAATGATATTGATCCACTGGAGTGATTTGATGCTAGTATAGTGCTTTGCAGCATGTTACTGCAGTGATTTTTTGTTTGTGCTGAATGTCCTAAAATATGCACTACATCACCGTAAATGTTTTTAGTAATGTGAAAAAAAGCTTTAGAATTCAGAAATTGCAGTACTCTATTAGGTTAAATATTAATTTGTAATCATAATATTAAAAATTCTTGGTTCTCCAGTCAAGGAGTACACATATCATGATTACAGAGAAATAAAATAAAAATGTTTTTCATAGGCATTTCTAATTAACCAGTGTACACCTGTGACAGAAAAGGGGACTTCCATTAAAAACAAGCTTCAGAAGAATAAAAATGTTATTTGAAAATTATTAATTAATATTTCTCTTAATTTGAAAATTTAGAGTCACTTCATTTGTTCTGTATAAGCATTCATTTTTGTTTGAAGAGGGTTATTTCAGATTGAAATATCTTATATAAAATATATTTTTGTCTCAGATTTTCAGCATGCACCTATTTATATTACAAACACAGTGTAGCTGGCTTAGCAAATTTTACTGTCAATGCATACACAATGTGTAAAAACTAGAGATGGAAAAGTCTGAATAGATGTTTTACCCAGGCAGATGAAGTTTTTTTTCTGTGATATATCCTACATGCTGTTCTCCTGTAATCTTGCCAGATTTTAGAAGATGAGCATAGTTATCTGGGATGTCCCTTAGGAGGAATGTCCTGTGCAAAGTATTTAGATGATGCTCAAGACAAAATTGAATGGTACTCTGCTTATAAACAGTGCTAAGAATAGTGTTTCAGTGTGCAGCTGGAGTGCTGACTTTGGACGATATATGAAACTAAACCCTTTGACATGCGTGATAACTATAGAATTGAGGCTGCCTCACGTACAGAAGGGGTGTTACACCTCCTTGTAGGCCTGGCTTGTGAGTCAGCTTGGGAAATTACATTCTTATCAAAATTCCACATGAAATTCAGCTGGGATAAAATATTAATCTCCTCTTGTCCTAAACAGTTCATGTTACTATAAAGCTGCTCTGTTTCAGCTCCTAAGGACTTGCATTGCATTAAGTTATTAGATTATTATTTTGTGTGCTATCCAATATTTTCAAATGAAAAACGTTTGTGTCTTCTTGCTTGCCTCATCCATCCTGAAACTATGTGCTCTAGATTCTTTTCAAACTTGAAACTTCACATTGAATTACATAGGAATGGGTATGTATTTTAAACAGAGATAGACATGTTGGCCATAATTACAGAGATAAGAGGAGGTTATGCTCATTTGTGGAATATAGTATGCCACCTCCTGCTTTAAGAAAGAGTATGTATGCCTTGTCTTTTTACCCTGAATTTCTTTCACAAAGTAAATTGGAGCTAGCAGATTAGGTTGTTGTCCTCTAGTGACTTTTATATGTCTCCTGAGCAGAGTAGTTTTGCCCTATGTACCATAATGAACATAGTGTAATTAACCATTGGAACATCTTGCCCCAGTAGGTTCTCTGTCACTTGAAGTCTTGATTTAAACACTGTAATTTTCTTGAGACACATGTTCTAATGCATCTAAGATCTAGAGAGCTCAACAGAGGTGTTACTGAGTGGAAGTCTACATCCTATTTAACCTAAGATCTCAGACTAAATAGTTAAGATGTTCTTTAGCTTTAAAACCCGTACAAACGCATGTATGTCTATAGCAAGATAATATCCCATGGGCTAATCTGTTGCACTCAGGTATCACATCACTGAAATATTTTTTCTATACAGGTGTTGCAAAACAAGATACTGGATTCTTTGCACATTGATGATCAGAGGCTTTCATCAGGCTTTATCTCATTAGTTGTCTTCCTGGACTCCTGTTTCCAGTAGTCTCCTTGCTTCCTTCTTTAAAATCATCTCTGACTCTTCTTTCATGAAGATGAGCTTTTCTACAGACAACGAAAAGCCCCAAAACCCAACAAGCCTTACTTGCTTCTGTCTAGCTTAGCTTAGACTTGGTAAAAATGTTCTATTATTTATTAGTCTCGCCAGCTTGGCAGGATTTGCATTTTTATGACTTAGCAAGCTATTTTAGGATCAGCTCAATACATGGTCAGATTTGTCATCTTTCTAAATCTTCTCCTTTTACATGAGCAGAATCCTCTGGGGTGACATACTCTGTGTGTCTGCATCACCAAAACAGAACAGGTACCGGTGATGGCCTCTTCTAAAGATACCACTACGGGTTGAGTTACTGGCACAGCATATGGTATTGTTCCAGGAGAAGGAGCTGTAGGTAAAGCTTTCAGTTCACCAAAAGAAATTTATCACTGTAACTGGCCTATTATTTGTATCACTAATATTATATCTATACAGAAAACCCACCCCATAATACATAGTTAGAATTTAGTGCTCTGCAAAATAACTGATGACAGGAGCATACCTGAACGGATTTATTTAGGTTAAATTGTGCCCTGGGAGTGGTTGGAAATTATGGGTTATTAGAAAGCAAAGAGAATTGTATTATAGGGAAGGAAGGTTTGCAATGAATTAATCAGTTGCATATATAAAGTAGATGTTTGTAATTTGTGTGAGGGAAACCTCGTGTAAAAGAGGGTTGTGGTTTTTTTCTTGTGGTTTTTTAGCATTTGTTTTAGGGATTGTGCACAAAATTTGAGATTGCTGGCCTCTTCCTTTTGTGATGCAAGTGCGGAATACTGTGCTCTGCCCTATTATTGTGCTTGAATTGGAACTGATGCCACCGTGGAAACACTGTGGTTCTTTTTTGCATTCAGTGCCTGTGCAGTTCTGAAGCAGCCTGCAGGCGCTCTATTGTAGTGCGCCTCGCACAACACTTGGGGCCCAATTTTGAATGGCTTATGCATTAAAGAGACATTTTCCTTATTTTTCTAAATGTTTAGTGTTGTTCCATGAGGCTACTTGTAAATTTTATTTGTTTGGTTTAGTGCCACTTTTTAAAAAAAACTCTTTCAACCTGGTAGGTGCTACCTATGTTTTGCGCTTGAGTCTGGTCGGATCACGTAGTATGTGTGTGTCTCTGTGTAGTTCACAAAATAAATTATATAATGTATTGTCACGTCTGCCTGTTGTTTTCTGGAATTTGACTAAGGCTTATAACTTCAAAGGTGAGGCTGGGCTTCTCTTTTGTGTTCAGAGAGGGTGACTAAACTATTGTGGCCAGCACTGCAGACTTGTGAGGCTCGTCCTTTGTTTTAATCTTTAAGTGCCTCAGGAGTCATCCATAAAGGATATCCCAGTGGGGGAGTTGAGGTCTTGTGGACAGTTGGTGGAGGGGGCAGAGTAAAAATTCTGGAAAAATCTGCAGATCTCCTTTCAGGATTTCCACTTTTGTTCCCTTTGGCTAAAATAAGTCTTTGAAAATGGTGCTGTGGAAGTGGGTAAATGAAAGAGAACTACATGGGGCTAAGGAATGGTGATGTTCTTTTGGGAGTTCAAGGCATTTATACAGTTTGAGAAAGAGAGTGGCGAGCTCAGTATTTGATAAAATCTACTGGAGCCCTCTAATTTGTTGGAAATAAAAAAAAAAAGGAAAAATGGAAAAAAATTTAGGTTATTCCCTTGTTTAATTTGCTAGACTGGCACTAATTCTGCAGTTCACTTACTGTACTAGTTAATTTCAATATCCACTCTGCATTCTTGATTTCAACAGGGGAGAAGGTGGATGCTGAGGGCAAAAGGGTACAGGATTGGAGGGAGTTTGAGTGGAGCTTTGCAGCAAATCGTGCATACCCTTTTCACAGATGTACCTGAATACAACTCATGTTTTGTTGGTTTGTTTTTTTAATTTTTTTCATGAGGTTTTTAATTGTGGAATTGTTTTGCCACTTCAGTGAAGCTTCTTGGAAATAATTTTTCTAACAAATTTTATCAAACTAGATGGAGATCCTCAAACAGAGAAGCTAAACTTGCAAGTACTAACACAAATAATATAGAAAGTCTTTTCTGACAGCTTCTAATTTCAAAGTTGCTTCATGCTGCAAGGTTACTTAAATTTACAGCAGGGCAGAAAGCAGGTGCTCTAGAGATACTGTCAGCCTGTAGCGCCCATTTTTCATTCATGCATTGTTCCCTTTGCAAGATGAAATGCAGTTTTGCTAAAAATCTTGCCCTTACTCCATAACCAGCTTTTAAAGTAGGAATCACAACCCAACTCCTTTTTCTGGTGTTGACTTATTTTTAAAAGCACTGATTAAACTCCCAAAAACAGTTACACGAGTCACATTTCCTGTTAAAATACCAACAGAAGCTTGTGCTTCTGAAAGATGATCAGGATGAGGCCCCTAAAATTGTACTGTATGTGCCTCCGTACAAGCAAACGATGTACAGAGAGTTTCAATATTTTGAATAGTCTTTTGAATAAAAACTAGTTCAGTTAAGTACTTCAGCTCTCTTCTGTGCGAATGGTTGCTTTATACAATAGAATTCCCTCTTACACCTGTCTCTTTTCAGAGAGGTTCATTTAATATTTGTCCATGGTACCACCAACTGCAGTGCTCAGTGAATGGTCAAGAAGGAAAAGTGCCCGTTCGAAGCAGATTCCAATATAAGGATGGACAGCTAGACAGATAATATAAATGAGAATGTATAACAAATGCAGAGGAAGAAAGGGTTTGCTGGTGTGAGAGAGAGGAGAGACACTCCAGCATGGTGAAGTCATATTTTAATCACTCCAAGGAGTAACAACAGGTTGCATTATGGCAGGTCTGTTATTTAATGCTGGCGGGGGTTTTTTTTGTTAGGTGACTGCCATAAAATGTATTTATATGTTTGTGAATAAGAAACAGCATACTTTTCATATAATATGTTGGTTGTCCTTTCACACTGAAAGAAGGTGGGTTTATTTCAAAACTCTAAATCTCACACTGGTCTAAACCTGCCCAAATGGCATTTATACCAGTGACTTGCTTGACAAGGGTTCTTTGTGAAGGTGCAAATGTACAGCAGTCTCCCTGCTGTACAGTTAAAACTTTCTGTGCATAAATCATTTTAGTAGATTGGGCCAGTGGAGGATTGCTTATAGTGCATTCTGTGTGATTTAATATTATACTATATGCAATGCTGGAACTTAATTCCAAATCTCCAGAATGATGTAACGTGACAAAGACTGAGTCCAGACTGTGTTTTAGCACCTAGAAGGCTGGCAGTATCAATGCTAGAGTGGCTACGACTCCTTAAATTATTTAAAATCTTTTATTTCTCATAAAAACTGTTTGCAGTATTGACACTTTAAATTCAGTGAACTGCTGGCCCAGGACCAGATCTGCGCTGCTGTTAGACTTACACTCACTTCCCTGAGGAAGGGCATGAGCTGGTGTCAGTGTTTTTCCCCTTCCATTAGTCTTTCTGTAAAAATGGTTGTAGATTTGTAGTAAACAAATCTATTAAGGATGTGCCCTACACATACAGAGAACAGTAGCAACAAGAAAACGTCAGTGAAGATTTTAGTTAATTAAAACCTGGTAAAATTATGTACTCAAAATTGAGTTATTCAGGTATTATTTTTTTAAATCAGTAGATTCATTCTAAGGAGAGTTGATAATATAAAATATTTATATTCTTAAGGAATTGGACTGGAACTACATAACTTCTGTAAGATTACTTTCCTGAAACCGGTACCAAAGTTGATGAAATATTTCACTTTTTCTGTCCTCTCAGCAGGTGAGATGATTTTTCTGGAAGATACAAGAAAGGATGAATTTTAATTGTCTGGGACATGAGAATTTATAAATCATTAATTACAAGAAATGGACTCTGTGCTTTGGGTTTGTCATCTGAGTTTGGATGAGAATTAGATCAAAAAATTGAAAATGCATCTTTTTGGGCTGTGGCTGATATAAATTTTTGTAATTATAAAATTTGCTGCGGGATTGACAGAAATCATAAGTGGTTTCAAAGAGACTTATGAACAAATTTTTAATCCCTTCAGCAAGCAATAGAAAGGTGAGTTGACTGTCAGCTTCAATAAGACAGACAGTCTGCTATTGTTCTTAGTAATGGTCTTGCTCCTGGGCTGGCTGAGTGCGAGGGATCGAATTTTGCTGATCTTCCCAATGAGCAGCGACCTGTCCCTGGGAGAAGTGGGTCCTGCTGGCAAGGTACAGGGACACAGAGCAGGATGTTTTGGGAGCACTGCTGGGGAGCCCTGAAGGGAGTCAGTGGTGCTTCGTGTGCCATGCAGCACATCCTGGTGCTGCTGATGGACTCTGTGCTCGCAAAGCAGGTGCAGCATTGCTAATGAACATCTACCCAGTGGAACAGTGGGGGTTGGAAAGCAATGGTCTAATGTCATGTAGGGCTATTTCTTGGGATTTTTTCAATTTCTAGGGTTTTTTATGAAGTCTTTACTGTCTTCAGACTAACTGAATTAGAAACCATTACTTTAATGATTCATTTCTAATGCTTTTTTTCTCGTGACTTTGTGGAATAGTCTTGGAAAAGAGGTTAATCTCATTCAGGGAGAGTTCCCAGAGATCAGATGGCCTACACTGATTAGTGTCCTGTCCCCTCCAATGGACATCATGTCACCTTTTCACTTGAACACAGGAAAAAGTCAGATGAACCACAATGCTAATCAAGGCCTTATCTTTTATCTTCTGGCAGGTTACAGTAGCACTGAGTTGCTTCCTGGCAGATTTCTATATTGCTTAGTGCTCTGATGCAGGTGTTGGAGGAGACCACATCAATTGACTGTTTGGCAAACGGGAGAGAACTCTCCCATAGGAGGGTGAGGCTTTGTGCCTAAGAACTTTTACTGTTCTTGATTCAAACATTTAACCTTTAGGAAAAAAAACTGTTGAGTCTTGATTGTTCATTTTTATCAAGATTGAATTTTTTTTTTCATTTATATACCTTTTAGCCTCTATTTTTTTGTGATATTCAGTGAGGAAATTCTATGAAAGAATAAGTTTCTAAAATAAATAACATCTTCTATCTTATAATTTTTTTTCCCCACTCTTTTTTCACTTCTGTCATGGTTTAACCCTACCTAGCAACTAAGTACCACACAGCTGCTTGTTCATTCTCCCCTCAGTTTTCAGTATAGAGGAGAATCAGGAAAAAAACGAAAACCTTTTGTGTTGAGATAAGAACAGTTTATTAATTGAAAAAATATAATAGTAATGATAATAATAACAATGATAATACTAATGAAAAAGGTAGAAAGAGAGAGAGACAAATACAAACAAGAGAAACAAGTGATGCAATTGCTCACCATGTGCTGACTGATGTCCAACCGGTGCCTGAGCCGCGACCAGCTCCTCCCAATCAACTCCACCCAGCTTATATACCAAGCATGATATTCTATGGAATGTCCAGGAATATCCATAGGCCTGTTTGGGTCAGCTGTCTTGGCCATGGTCCCTCCCAGTTTCTTATGCACCTGCTCACTAGCAGAGCATGGGAAAATGAAAAATCCTTGATTTAGAGTAAGCATTACTTAGCAACAACTGAAATATCAGTGTATTATCAACATTATTCTCATACTAAATCCAAAACGCAGCACTGAACCAGCTACTAAGAAGAAAATTAACTCCATCTCAGCCAAAACAAGGATAACTTCTTTTCTTCTTTTCTCTTCTCAGTTTACACTTTTTTTTTTCCATTTAAGTAAAAAGTTGCAAAATGGTCTTCTGTTATCATTTGTTTAAGTTTCATCATAATTGACTTGCTTTTCTTTTCATACGTTTTTAAAAAAATCATCTTGTAAAAATAGTAGGTACAGGTAAATATTTCAAGTATTTCTTTTTAAAATATTTTAAATGCTTTAAATCCTTCACTCTTTCAGCCAGGTGGAAAATGTCGCACAGTTTATTTTTATTCTAATTAAGATGTTTAATGCTCTAAGGATGGTATAGAGAAATGTGGAACTTCAGAAATAAGGTTAATGAACATGCTTATGAAGAATACCCCTTTAAAAGGGACTTCCAAGAATAAAGCACAATGATTCAGCAAAACCTCTATGTTTGTGTGTCTGTATGTGAAAAATCAGGCTTGATTCCTGGATTTTTGTTATTCATATGAAATAATGAGTAAAATATGTTTTCAACAGTGTTTTTCTACTGATGATGTTTCCTGTAAACTTACAGGCTTTATGGAACTGTTCTCCTTTTGGAATATCAGATTTTTGTAGCACATGAACATGTCACATGAGGTACATTGGAGAAGGAGGAGGGAATGAATCTTCAACCTACTGCAGAAGTGGTGTAATCTGGGAGTTGTCATTGATAAAATGCTTGTTTTAAACTCTGCACTGCACTCTTTTAAGGATAGCTTTGTGTACAGCAGGTTTAGGGATATCCATTTATTTAGGGATATCCATTTTAAGGACAACATTTGATTATCACACCCTTTTTTAGTTACTTTTTTCACTCCCTGCCAGCTCAGGTGTTGTTCATCTGTGGCATGCCAGCAGAGTACCCCATTGCAATGCAGGGAAACTGTCAGGTTAAAGCAGAGATACATTTGATCCCATATGAGCTATTTTCTTGCATTGATGTGGCTTCTTTGCCCTTTTATAAATGGCTTGGTAGTACATCTAATACCTATTACGTTCCTCCTATTTTAAGTATTTATTATCAATATAACATGAAATCCTAGGTGGCTGTGTATTACAGGAAACTGAAAACTTCTATGGATGAGTAAAACAACCTTTGAACTGGAGCAATGTATGTGAAAAACACATGCATACACACAGAAATTAGGTTTTTACACCATCTCCACTGCTGTTAACAAGAAGTGAAGAATACTTTGCTCTGTAGTTCCACTGGCCTAAACAGCTGATTAACTCTGCAGAGCTTTTTAATTCCTAAACTTCAATTGAGAACCTGTAATACAGAGATACTCCCAAGGGAATTTCATTTGAAAGGTGTCCTGCAAAAGAAACAGCTGTTCGCCTCCAATGAAGGCCCCTGGCTTTGCCATTCTCATCTTAGTATATCCAGCCAAACTGGTTATAAAGGTGCATAGAAATCTTCCATGTGAGGATGGTGAGGCCCTGGCACAGGTTGCCCAGAGAAGTAGTTGCTGCCCCATCCCTGGAAATGTTCAAGGCCAGATTGGACGGAACTTAGAGCAACCTGGTCTAGGGGAGGGTGTCCCTGCCCATGACATGGGGGAAGGAACTAGATAATCTTTAAGGTTCCTTCCAACCCAAACCATTCTATGAAAATTAGGCACAGACTCAGTAGAAATCCTTCCTTTGTGCCATGCTAGGCCTTTTGGGATCTGGGCAGCTGACCCAGCAGTGTGGGAAACACTCTGCTGTTCATGAACTTCAGTATGAAATTAATTCAAAAAGGGAGATGTGGCCTATGGAAATGTTATGAGAAAGGTTTGGGCTAGCTGCAGTTCACACAAGTTATAATTGCCAAAGTACAGCTGTGGGGTAGGTAAGGGGATTTTCTGAGTTACACTACGGCTATGAAACTGTAGCATCCTTAGCAGGGCCAGCGTGCGCTTTTTAGGTAGTTCTTAGACACCTCTAAAAAAAGCTCTTCAATTTGTTTTTAAATGTATTGCATAAGGTATTTGTGAGGTTCTAGTTAATTTGCTGAGAGTCGGTCTCATTTCCTCTAATCTCACCTGGTGAGTGACAGTATCATCTGTAGCAGCTATGGTGGGGTCTTGTGTTCGCCGGAGTCGGCCAGCATGGGTCTGATTGCAGTCTGTAAATTAGTGTTCTAGCATTCACCCTGTAACCAACACAATGCCAACACGTTCTGGTAATCAAGTTGAATTCAATCCTATTTGAAACCTACATGACATTTCAGCTCTGTTTCTTGTAAGGAGTTCGGAAATCTGCAGCCCTCCCGATGAAATCAGCTGTTAAACTGACAGGTTTTCTTAAGAGTGAAGATCTGATAAATGATGTCAGTTGTAGAGCCTACCTAGTTTCTGTCTAGTGCAGTTGTTCTGTAAAGCCTGTAAAATTATAACACATTTGATCTAGTGCTAAGAATGTAAGAGATTTTTAATTAAAATGTCTTTTCTGAAGTTCATAGTAAAACAGTTATACTTTTAAAATGTAAACTTCAGAAGCCTTTGAGGTAGTCTGGAATTTCATCTCGTCTTCCATGGCAGTTTTTTTCCCACTTTTTTTTTCATTTTGGCAGTTAAAATAGGATTAATTTCTTTGAGAAAGCTGTGTGTGGATGCCAATATGCGGGATTATTCAGGCATGCTTGTGGATGTGGGGGACCTCCTTGCATATTTGGAATTGGATGTCTCTAATTCCCAGAAAACAGCTTGCAGCAGTGTTCCCACGTTTGGTGTAGGCATTAATTGTGCTGTAATCCTGCCCTTTCCATTGGGTGCCCAGGAAATACTAACTTACTATTAAGGTGGCCCTTTAACTGTGTAGGCAGAGTATCATTTATGTTTTCCATTTTATTGGTTATTTGTTCTCTGAAACCACCTGTTTATTCTGCTTTTTAGTTGACAAGTAATTGCATGTTGGCACTGAGGTGAGTAAAAGTTTAGAGGCACAGTGATCTGAATCTTTAGACCTACCTGAACGGGACAGGAAATCTCACACAAATGGCTTCTTTAGAATTCTGTTTTGGCTCTTTTATGAACTATTTCCATATTTTTTGTTCAAATATGAGAGGTGTATTGTATTTGGTTGGTATTGTGGCCACCAGCACAAACCAGGAAAGGCTGTGAAAGCCTCGTAACCGAGGAGGCCAGATCTAGGGCTCTCTGATTCCTTGCAGGCTTACTTTTCTCACATTCATCCTTTTATATTTTCTATCATGCAGGCTTGAAACAATGTACAATGTGGTCTAATATGCCTCTTCATATTTCAGTCGTGTTGCCTCACTGTTCCTGGCTCTGTCCATCTCTTCCACATGGCAGTGAGACCTGTGGGTGTTGATCGGAGAGAAGCAGAGCCCAGATGTGGAAAGAAAGGGTTTTTTATCCATAGGGCTTTTAGTGACTCTTTTTGTTATTAGTATATATGCTTCTGAATGTTTTAAAGACCAGAGTTTTAATATTGACTGTGACTGTGATTTAATGAGAAAAGTTTTAAAAATCTTAAAATTTTATGTTTGCTGGACATGTCAGAAGAAAGTTGTAAAGACCGAATGCTTTTCTGGAGACTGCTCACTGGTGTGCATGTGTTGTTGTAGTGGCAGATGATGGAGAGATTACTTTTATTGAAAGTTTTTTCTCTCTCAATTTGACTCACGTGATTTTGTGATTTTTTTTTTTTTTAAGTCATCACCTTGTGCTGGAATTTACCATACTATCCTTACATTAGCTTTTAAGCACTTCAATAAATGTCTCCTTTAAAGAAGAAAGAATGAAATCCAACCTAGTTTTAATTGTACTGCACAAAAGCAAAAACCATTGTAAGTCAAAGCATTATTTTTCTTGCTAGAAAAGTGTGCATCTTTGTTTCATTATTTCTTCCTGGTAAGTGGACATTTTGTAAACTCCCACCTAAGGGCATGGCACCTCCAAAAAGGACTGTGTCAAGGTTAGTCATAATGAGCAAAATATGCAAATTCAAATTAAAAATATTTTCTTAATCGAGGATGCATAAATTATTCCCAGTGGGCACCTAAGTGACAATAAATTTCACATGCCTGGGAATTAACATGCCCCACTTATATTACTTTGCTGTTCCATTAAAAAAATGCATTATTCATTTAAATGGCTTCCACTGTATTTAGCTTCTGAAAAAGAGATGCAAGTTATTTCAAGGCCTAAATTTGAGCAACATATAGAACAATTGTGTATATGCTTCCATACTAAACTTGGAAAAAATGTTGCATTTAACATGTCTTTAAAAGTACAAAAATAAAATCATACAAAAAAAGGTAAACCAACTCAGTTACTGTGATTGACTGGAACAATGTCAGCATTTCTGATACCTAATGCTAGAGAATTCTGAATCATTTTGTACATCTCTGAATCTTCTGTGCTGCTAAACACACACCATCCCTGTTAAACCCACACCATGGCCAGGCAATGCAGTGCACTAGCATGTTTTTTCCTGTCCTCCTTTCAGGATTGTTTGTCTGTCCCCTGATCTGCTGTGCAACCACCTCTGCAGGCAGTGCTGCTCTCTCCACCCCAGCAGGGCTGAGAGAGTAAGAAAGACGCTGGAGCCAAAGCATGAATTTTCAAGAGGGACCAAGGAGTGTTTGAGCTGGGAATAGGCAGGGGGGAATGAGGATCTGTGGGTATAGTGTATCGAGCTCTTGGCTGTCCCTCTGTAGCTGTCTTTTGATAATCTTTAACTACCAGTTTGTTTATATGAGCAGCAGTTATTAAAAATGGAGGCTAGTTTATCTGCATGCTTTCCTCTTAGCTAAGCAGGTTTGAATGTCCAAGGGTTTCTGTGAGCTTTTACTCAGTGTATTCCAAGCACATTGTATCTAATAATTTATTTTTTTTAAGCCCTTGGAGGTGCTTATGATCCTAAGGATGCTGTACCAGCTCAGATTCTCTCCATGTAAATCATTTACAGTGGGATTTCAAAAGTGCTCAGCCTAACCCTGCTTCCTTAGAAATCAATTGTTAAGGTCCTCGCGACTTCAGTGGGAGTAGTTACGCCAACACAGAGTGCTTTGAAAATGCCTCCCTAAACTGTAAATGAGAATATACATTTGAGAATGTTGCAACCTAATTTTTAGACTGAGCTTGTGATGGTAGTAAGAGAGTGCCCTAGATTTAGCGGTGTAGCTACTTGATTATGTCACTTTACCACCTTGTCTGAATTTGGCACTGTAATTCCTATTTACATGGGATTTATTCTTTTTGTCTGTTTGGTCTTTGTATTTTTATTGTAATGGTCTTATCAGTCCAGGTCTATACTGTACCCATGCAGACATTTAAGAAGCTCTTTACTCTAAATCTTTCAGTACGCATAAGCATAATATGTGTTCATGTATTTATGTATATATAGAGAGAGAGATAATTTTTCTTTTTTTTTTTTCTGCTTTTACATATTTAGGGACAAAGTAGTTGTGGACTAAATTGAGATTTTTTTTTTTATTTACATGTTCATGGTGGTTTTTTGGGGGGTTGTTTTTGTTTGTTTGGGTTTTCTCTTTAAAACATCCAAATAAATATTTAAGTAGCCCTTTATAAACATTGACATATTTCATTGTTCAGTTGTGACTGTAATGTTAGAAATGCTAAACTATGACAGATTTTAAAGAATATTTCAAAAACTGAGTCTAGAGGTAACAGCTTTATTACTGCATGATGACTTGACCCATATTTCCTAACATGATTTCCCTACTGTAACTTGTTCATGTAAGTCTAATGATATCAGTTGACCTTGACAGCAAGACCTAAAAGCCTGTAACTGTCCTTTTTTTTAGGATCTTTTAGATTGTTCTTATTTTGTTTTTTCTTGTTTTAGTTTTTCAGCAATTTCAAGAAATCTATTTTAAATATAGGATACCAAAAATTCTACCAAGAATTTACAACTAATTCTAAGCAACCAGAATTTTTGCAATTCCTTTAAATCTTTAGATTGAGTATATTTTACATACAGTTGCACAATTATACCACTCTTTAGCATAAATTCTTAATACCTGTGAAGCAGAGAAATAGTGCAAATCACACAGACACATAGAAAAATGGCTATCAAATGCTTTTGGCATCTTCGGTGAGTGATGAATTTGCTACTGTCATTTAGAATTATTCTTAACCTTCAGTTCTGCCTTTAAATGAATATTTTTTTATTTGGTCTTTTAAACTTCCCCTACTAGTAACTATTTTTACTTTTTCTTGCTGTGGAATTTCTAAGTAGAGTACCTTGGCCTAAAGCCTAGGGTCAGTTTTAGCGATAACAATGAGATTAAAGACAGGTATTTTACAATCCAGCATGTTAGAAACGTTAGGCTTCAGTGTAATAATGTAAAGGGGACACTTCCAGCTTTCTGGTGAGCATGTCACTTTTAGCTCTGAGATCACATCTTAAAACTTGCTTTGAGCCCTTTAAGAGCAAACCTGAAAACCACCTCATTACTATGCATAGAAAAACTACTTTAATCACTTTGAGATTTCTAAAATGTATTTGTTAAAATCTTTCTCTCATTCTGAGGCTGATATCATTTGACTAAGGGCACTGAGGGAGCCTGACTTGAGAGGTATTGGGACATGAAAATATTGGAAATTCTTATAAGCAGTGTTTAAAATAGCTTTTCTGTAAATGATTTGGTTCACACAGAAAATGTGATAGTCTGGTACTGTGGTTTGGCAAGCACTCTTGATGAATATGAATAAATTCACAGATGATTTCACCTTTTATGAGTACCATGACCATGTTTAAATTGTGATAACAACTTTTGTAGCATCATGAGTTCTCCCCTTCCTGTGTTAGCCAGTAATGTAGGCAAGCAAGGGATGGAGCTGCTGGACAGAGTCCAGAAAATGGCCACAAAGATGATTAAGGAATCATCTTTGAATCATCTCTCCCCAGAGAAAAGTCTGAAACAGATGGGACTGTTTAGCCTGGAGAAGAAAAGGTTCAGGGGATTTTACCAATGTGCCTTCAAATACTTGGAGAAGGGTGTCAGAAAGTCAGGGCAAGGCTCTTTTTGCTGGTCCCCAATGACAGGGCAAGAGGCAATGTCCTCCTTCTGCTCTTTTCCCTGTACCCATCTGCAGATAGCCCAGACCCAGAGTCCTTTGTCCTTGTTAGCCAGGTTCAAGCTGTCCTCTTCACATGGGATCTCCAAGCAGCCCTCTTGAGCTTCTCGTGCACCTCCCGTCAGAACCTTGCTCAGGAGCCCTGAGCTCGTGTGACAAGTGCACTGCCTGCTTTGTGGGCTGAGTGGGAGGACCTGGTCAGAGAGTTCACTGTCTGCTTCCCAAGGTGGCATTTGCTTCCCACAATCCCAGTCTCATGCCTGTATCTTACAACCCTGAAAGGAGCTAAGCCATACGGTCTGTGTGCACTCCATAGCAATCCCTTTCAAGACCTTTCTTACGAAATGCAGCTATCCTGAAAAAAAGGAGAGCCTTCACACATTGCTTTGCAAGGAAAAACTCATCAGAACAGAGATGGGAGGGATGTTGTGGAGAATACCTGTGAGGAGAGGGTGCAATGCTAAGAAATAATTTTGTTCGTACCAGATGTTGAAAGCATCACTGAAGGACAAAATATATTAGTTTGGGTGTTTGGTTTTTTGTTGATGTTGCCTGTTAAAAAAAGTACTAACTCCGAGTTTTTTTCAAAAGTAGTTTTGGCCTTGATATTTTGTTTACTTTGACTTGATCATGATATTAGAGGTATTTCAAGTAATAAAGGGACTCTGTGATTGGTATTGAGAAGGGAAAAAAGAGCCCCATGTTATGCAGATCAGTAACTTACTGTTTAGGAAATTTGTATTGTTTGTTAGAAGGTAATGATGACTGAAAATTCTGAGTGCACTGATTGTTACTTACAAGCAGATTACAGACAACAACAACAGATTTTGTGAATTAGTAACAATCCCATAGAATAAAGTTAATTCATTGAATTACATTTATATGATGGTTTTATTGGAGATACAGTTTGAAACTGAAGATAAATAACATGGAAGACATAATTTCTTCTTGTATTTAAACAGTCCATACCTGAGCATTTAAGACATAACCTGAAAGAGGAGGAAGTGTTTTGCTTTTTAGAGACTTTAATAGTTCTTTTATGTAACTCTTGTTCAGTCAGATTAATTGATTTCTAGATTTTGACCTGGAAACTAATAAAGACACCTTTCAAATATTAGAGTCAGCATAGAAGACTTAAGAAAAAAATCATGATTAGAACTTCTCTAAGCTGAATGCAAACTGAAGTTGGCAATGAAACGCAACTGTATCACTGGTGGGATATATGTGATGCTAAGATATTTTTTCTCCTAAATTCAGGGACAAACGTTTTGGTTTTGAGTTTTTTTTTCAATTTTGTATATTGAAAAAGTAGTTTATTTACCTCATAGCCAAGGAAAGGAAAGCAACTAATAACTGGGATAAAAGGAACTTGTGGTTGCTAAATATTTGCTGCTGTTTGACTGATAAAGCTTGAAGAGTTTTGAGTTTGTTTTTTTGAGGGAGGAGAAGTGTTTGTGTTTCTGTGGCCTTGCATGTTTTCTGCTTTGAGTCTTTTGGGTTGTTGGTTTTTATTATTATTTTGGAAGGCAGATATTTAACATGATAAAAATATTCTCTATTTGTAGTTTCATTTAATAACTGGCGCACAGTTCTGTGGGTAGTGAGTAGAGTTACTGATAGATTGGATATTAAGCTTATGATATGTTAATACAGCTCTTCAAAAATATTTTGATAGATGTTAATATTGAAACAGCATTGGAAAATAAGGAAATATTTCAGCATAACTAGCCCTTGTAGTTTGATCACCTGATCCAGTATTTTTGAATCCTTGCCCTTGCTGGGCTGGAATATGAAATTAAGCATTCAGATCTGGAAACCCCAGTCTCTGGAGAATTTTGCTCTTTTGGAAAAGGCAACTCTGTCAGCACAAAGGCATTTCTGGAAGGCATTTCAATGAAGATACGAAACTGTAGAGGCCACATAGAGAGAGGGAGACAAGAGATAAGGAAGTGTATGGGTGAAAAAATGTTAGAGAAACACTGGACCAACCCCATAATTTTTGTGATAACTTGTGTTAAATAACCCTACAGTATGAAACCTCATTAAAAAAAATATAAAAACAAAACACAAAAAAACCCACTTATAAAAAATGGTTATTATATTACTATTTAAATGAAGATGACATCTGCTGACTTGCTCTGCTTTTATGTGCAAACCTGGTTTTTACAATTCCATTTCTGCATGACTCTAGTAGTTTAAGAAAGTTTTAATATAGAAATTGAAATATCTTCTAATTGAAATTGATTAAAATATGTTTCTCTGCTTTTGTGTGGTCTCATAGAATATATTTTTGCATTTACAGTTGGTGGTTTTTATTTTTATCTGCTACATAATGTAAGCCGTTGATGTAACTTCAATGTGTGCTGGATTATCTTCTACTGTTAACATTCCTTTTTATTTCCAGTTGCTGGAATTATTGCAGCTGATTTTGCCCCAGGCACGGTTCACTGGGGAGTTGGTACCTGGGGTTCTGTTGATATCCCTGTCACTGGCAAGGTAAGGAGAGGTTGACTTGCATTCACTATGAGTAGCAGGCTAGAAATAAATCATTTTAATATGCTTTCTGAAGATAAAAAATTAGGAGGGGCCGTGGGTGTCTTGCTGATTATTTATATGCATGCCAATTGTAACTGGGAACCTTGACCGTGGTTTTTGAAATTATATTCTTTCTTACTGATGTGTTGAGAAACAACTCTTGCTTACACACTGAAGGAACTAACCTATTTCAAAGGGAGTATTTTCTGTATGCCAAATCAAAATGATATTTTTTTTTCCTTGGAAAAAAGCCCTCCTAAATGAATAAGTGTAACAAAAAATCTACCACGGAAGTATGAAATTTTAGCCTCTTCTCCATTCAACAAGTTTCTTGTGTGGCACCTCAAAGCCGATTCATTAAAAGCTTTTGTGCCATGTGTGTGTTTAATTGTCTGTTGTGTTGCTTGCTCTGATGATGTTGGATTAATAAAATAACTCGACTTTCAGAAATGCTTACTAATTCCTTGTTTTTTCCTTATAGTGTGGAAGGAGTTATACAGCTGAATGACATTTGTTTAGTTAGTCATGTAACATGAATATCTTTCAAAAGAAGTGAGCACTGAAAATGAGCTCTTTTTTAAAAAAGATTCAGTTTTGACAAGTCTGTGCTTAGTGTCTGAATACCAGTGAAATGAATTATTTCCTTGCAACAATGCCATATTTAGCACACTAATAAAAGAGAGGAAGGGAAGTGGATCTTCGATAAGCTAATTATTTTTGGAACTTGCATCAGAGTTTAGTAAATCAGCATGCTGCATCTGCAGTGCTAACCAAACTAATCTAAAATACTTGCCTCCCTGTGGAGGTATAGAAATGTCATAGTCCGTGGAGACCTGCACTGCATTTATGCAGGTCTGCCTTTTCTGTCATAGATTCAACAGACCTTTCCAGAGAAGAACTACAGTACTTTAAACAACCTTAACATGGGGTTTAAAGAGATTAATGAATATCAGCCTTGTACTAAATAAATCTTTATCACTTGCTTTACCTACTACAGTAATTGCCTCAGTGCAGTGGAACCCATTCAGTCTGCCAGCTTGCCATTAATCTCAAATACATCTTTGACAAAAGAATCTACCTTATCTTCATTTTGTCTGTGTGTGTGTGTGAGCTCTGGCACTAAATCAGGTCATCAAAGTACCATATATGAATCTGTTTAGTTGTATGAATGTTACATGTTTGAGGAATTCTGACCTCATGTAAAAGATGTATAAATTAACATAAAAAAGGGCTTCCAAATTTGTTCATTACAAATGTGTACACGTTCCTGTCACTAAATAAAATGTGTTAAGAAATATAAGGGCCATGATTGTACTACGTGAGTTTTATGCAAGCAAACAATATGTGTGTCTTGCCCACAAAAACATCCTCACTGTCCCTCCCACACAAATAGCAATAATTTGGGTTGTATGACAGAGCTTTGTGTGTGTGTATGTTCATAGATTACAGTTTAAAAACTGTTTCTTTCTTACAGGTATGATAAAACCCCTCTTTTAATATGTCTATCAAATTATGATTGAGAATCAAGGTGCTGTGATATGTAATTAATACAGATATTTTACACCTGTTTCATAATTCAAACAATTTTAATTTTTATTTAGCCACAATGTTACAATCAAATAATGATGTGAATTTAAATTTCTTTATACTGCCTCCATATTAAAAAAAAAGGTACCTATTTACTTAGTGTTTCTGGAATATTTTCACTCTTATGAAAGGACTATCTGTTTTCTGAGCTCACAGTACAGTTAAACATCTAAACAGAAGTTTGGTATTTTTGGATTAACCAGTAAGGATAAGTTATATAAATGGATCAAGTTCTCCCTGGGAAGGATAGAAGTTGGTATTTAGGAGAAATATAAATTTTTGGTGTGAAAGAAGCTTTGCAGATTTACCCAGGTAGTTCATATCTGCACAGATAATTGTGTGGCAAAAATAAGGTAAGAACAACATGAAAAGACAAAGATTGAGTACATAGGCTGGAACAATGTGAACTCAAACATGGGACTGGAATCTGGTAGTTTTATTATCAGCAGCCTTAAATTAGGTGCTGCTTTGGATTCCTTCCCACCAGTAGGTAGGATTCAGATGAGGACATGATATACTCATTAACTTCATCAAGGGAGAGAAGATCTAAAAAAAAAAAATAAAAATTTGCAGGGCCTAAAGGCCCCTGTGGATTGAAATATCTGCTGTAAGTGAATGTAGAAGTCATCAAGAATGGTGGAGTACTTTGATGTTATTAAAAATGAAACTGTTTACCTTAGGTTTTCAAAATGGAGGAGGGTATGGCTCTTACAAGTGCTTGTTTCCATGTGTTGAGTGCTGTCCATGACTAGCAGCAGCTGTTGCTGTGTGTGGAATGAGGACAATGGCTCTGTTAGAGGTTGGGACTGTTGGTGTGGTTTGATGCAGTGTGACTGGGGAGGGCTCTCAGCATACTGTGTCTACATCATGGCATATAGATCACTGCCTCCAGTCCCAAATCAATACAGGTGTGCTAGCACAGCACTGTGCTCCATGGGCATCACTCTGCCTCCCATATGACAGCACACTGCTCTTGTCTTGTGCTTGGAATCAGCTTGATCTGTGCTGATATTAAGACTTTCTCCTTCTTTGCATGGTTTAGACCTGATCTATGTGATACCATGCTTGAACTTGGGAAACTTGAGTTCTGTGTGTGTTTGTGTTTGCCCTTGGGCATGTTTCTCTTCTCACAGGACAACAGCTATACCCATTGCTGCCTTTCTCTAAGCACATTAACATAGATCTGGAAATAATTTTATAGAAACATTAACTATTATCATTGCTAAACACTACAGGATATCCCCAGCTTCTGTTTTGTCTTATCATGTAACATACCAAATTTCTTAAAATCTTTAAGGAAAATTAAATTTCTTGGTAAAAATAGTTTCAGCAAATAAATAAGGCAATATATCTTAGGTTATCCTGGAATTTCAAATAACTTGAGACTGGATAATCAAGGCTAACCTGTACATTTATTTGAATTTGTTTTGATTAAGGGGTGAGTCTGTTGAGCAGAAAAACCACAAGTGAGAATTTGCCCTTTACTTTTAGATTATTATTTTTATACTATGTTTCTTGACCTTTTGCCGTGTTTGGTGCTTGTAGTTGCTAAGCACATTTAGCTCCTTCTTTAAAAACCAGTCAAAAGACACTGATAGGTTTGAGACATTATTCAAGAGCTGGCAGAAAGCTTGGGGTTTTTGTGTTTTGTTGTGGGTTTTTTTCCTCTCATTCACAGCAGCCCTCACGTATCTCTTGCTGCTCAGCTGCTAAGACCATGACCTAGCTGATGCTGTAATGCTTCTTCTTTTTCTCCTTTGACCCGCTGTTTTCAGAGTTTCCTTAGAGTCCTGCATGTGAACCACACATGCTGCAGCTTGATGCCTCTGCGTGGAGCTGCTGGTTTTGCCCTTGCTCTACAGTTGACCTTGCAAGGTCTTTCTTTCACAGTAAAAGGCTTGAAGACTACACTTCTGTAGAAGTGTTTATCCTGAGAGCTCTTGTTCACGTGTCAGTAACAACCACAATAAACACATGGATTTACAAATCCATTCAAGCAAAGCAGAAACACTTTCACATGATGGCATAATTATAGCTGTTTATTCCATCAGATTCTTCTGCATATTCACACTATATTGCAGGACAGAAACTTTTCAGTACACAAGGCGTCCCTTTTTGTAGACTGTTTTTCAGTTTCTGACATACTGGCTGAATATTTGAACTACGAGATGACAAGTAACAGCTGAATGGGTTTGGCCAAAATTTTTGAACTCTGTACCAGAGGGTTATTTTGGTTTGGTACCTAATTAATAATGTACTAACTTCAGAGCTTCCACTGATGCATTCTTGCAGGAACGGGCATCAGATGCTCTTGGGTTGTAAAACTGATGTGGAACAGAGACAAGGGCAGACACTTCTCTGGCTTTACTGAATGAAGACATTGGGAATAAAGGGGTGAAAAATAATTATTTTCCCAGAGTTCAACCCGAGAAAAGAATTATTGGAAAGAGTGCTGCATGTGGATGGTGGGATGAGAATGGCATGGTCAAGCCAGAGGCATGCTAGAAAACCCTACCTTGAGATTTCCACAACTACCGGTGTTTAATTGTGTTATTTTGGAAAAGGTTTTTCAGTTTCTCAACTGCAAAATATCTCTGAAGTGTTTTGATTGAAAATACCCTTTTTCAGTATTACTGTCTACCTACTTTTGTTCTTGCTTTCTTTTAGGGATGTGATGAGTGCTTTTTTAACTACCAGCAGACACATCAGGAGATGTTGCTAGTCCTGCTCATGTAGTCACAACTCCCAGCAGGTATCTAAGGCAGGGGCCATTAATTTAGGGTTCCAGGATGAGCTAGACCAGATGAGTCTGCAGTCAATAGAAAGATTTCCAAGGCTTTGTCCTGAGTGAGAAACACAAGTTGTGTTGAAAGTCAGTGAGACGACACAAAAATACAATCTTGTCTACACGAGTAATTAATGTTCACTAGGTTTTTATGGCTGGAAATCTTTCCTCTCTGGGAAGTGGTGTCAGTCAAAATAATTCTGACCATTCTTTCTTATGTACAGTTGCAGATTGAACAAGTGTTGGTTTTTTTCCTTTGGCATCTACACATAGTTGCTATTACTTTAGTTAATGATACAAATCTAGTGATTAAGAAGCCGTTTATGAATTTCTAGTAATTTCACATCTATTTTCACAGTTTTATGAGAGACTCTTGGAAATACTGAGCGCTGGCACTTTTCTGAGTAGCTTCCTTTTTTTGGTGTATACCAGCAGTCATTTCTTGGATGCTGACAGGTTTTACACTAGCCACCTAAAATCATAGATGGTAGTGTTCTATATAGCAGTTCTCAATTACCTTGCTTGTAAACTATGGCTAATAGCTACTCAAGCTGAATGTTATTTGAAGATGCATTTACTATTGATACGTAATTTTCTAGGATTTTTATAGCACAGTGATCATCATCCATGTTTTTTGAAGAAGCTCCTCCTTTTTCTGTAGGATGTTCTATGGTTCTGATAGAGTCTCAACAGTATAATTTTATTTTGATAGTTGTATTTTCATCTTCTACTGTAGTGATTGCTACCTATTTTTATGGGTGTAGGGGGGCAGCTAGTACTGTAAATATATTCGAGGGACAACTAAAAGATATGAATATTTCCCACTTCTTTTGTAATTCTGCTACTTCATAAAAAATCAGTTTAGTCTTAAGTTTTCAAGATGTTATTTTAAGAACTGTGCATTCCCTTTTCAGGCTTGCTTTTATTTTCTCACTGGTCACTTTCTCAAGCTTTTTGGGGAAGAATAAGAAGCTGAAAACTCTGATATCCATCCTGCACAGACACTGGGCTATATAAAGAGTATGAGCTTGCAAGCAGTTCTCATCAGTGTCCCAGACCTTCGGTGCTTCAGGGTACTTGTTTGATTATTGTATCCCATTCACCTCTTTTTGTAGCTCTATAAGATTTATCCTTTTTTATTGCTACAAGTAGTGATTCCAAATACAAAAAGTTCAAAAAAAAAAAAAGTTACCCGTTCATTCAGACAGGTAGTTTTTTAATTTTGAAGTTCAAATACTAAATTTTCTGTGTGTATCACACAATGCCGATCAGACTTTGTGAAAAACAGGAAACTGACCGTGTGTGCATTGATAAAATCATGTTATTTTGTGTACTCAAAATGCTTTTGGGCCCTGTAGGTCTGATAGTGACTGGTGCTTTCCTTACAATGTAATAGGACAGAAATACAAGCAAGTTGGCAGCAGCCTAACAGAGACATTTAGTGTAGTTCTCAAAGCATTACATCAAAACCTTGAAATCAGACTTTCTCAAGAATAAGTAAAGGAAGTTGTTTGGAGTTAACTAAAGACTATACCTATATGTAGGCAGCAATGCAGAACAGTCTACAGTGGAAGGCTGTCAATTCTTTGTTCTTGGGCTTTTTCAAGGCTCCTATGTGGAAAAAAGATAAATTAGGATTAGATGAATGGACAGAAATAGGTTTTTAAAATATTTTCTTTCTTTTTCTCTTAAGGCACTGTTTCCATCTTACACTTTCTTCCAAAACTTGAAATGAATGAAATCTCTTTCAACTTTAATAAAATTAGAAGTGCTATGAGAAGCCTTTGGGATGGGGAATTTTCACATCTATTTTTTAATGAATGGCATTCTCCAGCTGGCCCTGTACCCTGCCTAATATTTTGCACAGCCTTAGAAATTTTGGTTCTGTATGCTTTATTTGCCATGGATATTTGCATCACTGAGAGTATTTTTAGAGACTCTACTGAGAATAAAATTTTATTAACTCATTGAGGATATAATATTATTTTTTATGCAATTACTTTCCACTTCAGAAAGCTTTTGTATAATATTAAAAATCAGGTTCAAGCTAAAATATGCACTATGGAATTTACAGTCCTTGTTTTCTAAATGATAATGAGAGTACTAATGAAGTTGCTGTTTATTAGGGATTCTCAGTCCCTTATAAACTATTGAATAGAGGGGTAGGAGAAACCCGCCCAGCCTTGTCCATGGTGTGTAGGTGCTGCTTACAGCAGCCCAGTGCAAAATTCTTGGAGGAAAAACTGGCTGACACTTAAAAAGTTTCTTGTCCTGGAATATTATTGGTAGGATTTTTTCCTATTTTCCTTTAAAATAAGCATCCTACTTGGATGAATGACAGCTCTTCATTTTTCTTATAGGGGAAGAAAATAGTGAAATAGCAGATTTGATTCACCTCTCTCTTGAAGGATGTTACAATTTATTCAGTAAGTTGCAATGTCATCTTTATACCAGTGGTATTTTCTTTTTCCAGTGGCCTTGGATATTTTTTTTCTCTTGGGGTTTATGTGGCCTCTTATGAAAATACATAGAAGTCTTCCAGTTTGCTTTCATGTCGTGGAAGGCTGACCTCAGAAACACTCACCTCACCCCAGAGATGATGAATTGTCACCAAAATGTAAAAATTTGTGGGGTTGGTTGGTTTATTTGTTTTTCCTTTGCTTTTTTCATTCTACAGGATGATGTTTTTCTTTGAGCTGTTTAAGCTTCAATTTTGGCAGTTCAGTGTAGGCAGAATCACTGTGGTCTATGAAGACACACCAGTACAGATTTGCACACCCATTTTCTGGACTAAGGGGGTTATAAGCTACCAACTGGTTTTCATCAGCCTGTGATTTTCCTGTCAGAGTCTAAAAGAACTGAAAACAATTTTGTTTGTGGAAAAGCTCAGTGCCTGCTTATAATTAACTCTGTGGCAGCGGTTTTCACACAAGTCTATTGCTTATTTTATATAAACTTCAAAGGATTTTATAAAAATGAAATGTTTAACTACCGGAAAAATAAATAAAACTGAAACATTGCAGTAACTTGGAAGAGATATTTTTTCCAATGTTTTCTGAGAAAATTGGTAACACAAGGTACATCTGGAGATCTGGCCCAGATCAACTCTCCCATGTTTAAGATTTTGTGCAGTATGGTTTTTCCACCTCTTTGTGCGTGTGTGTGCCCCAGATTTTATCAAGGACAAGTAGGAACATTCCTTTGAAGAGCTTAATATGTCATTTTATTGAGTCGCCTGTATGAGATGCTTTAGGGTTTCTTTCTGTTTAAACAATGCTCTACCCATATTGTCCTGCAAACATATTCTCTTGAACTTTGTTCTTCTAACTGCAGCTGCTCCAAGGGCCTTCCTAATACGTGCTCTTCTAATGTATTTTTTTGTGACTGAGTGCCTTTCTGTAATTAACTTCTTCCTTCCATATTTTCTCACATCACGGTATTTTAATGTGTAAGACATAGTTGTGTGTGTCAATTTGAATATAAAAACTCAAATTGCATTCCAATTGTGTTTTTGAGAAAATATTTGGATTATTTGTGAACTTTTGTTCTTAGGGTTTTCTTTTAATCTATTAAGTAAATTATTTCAAATTGTGAAATTATTTTTTCTAGTTTATTTGTTTATTAAGTGAACATTGTGGCATGATACTCTGTAGAATAAGGAAACATTTTGACACATGAAAGTAGAAAGCATTGTAATTTAATGGACAACAGAAAAAAAACAAAACTAATCTCATGTATAGATAAAATGGAGTCTCTTTAGATTTTGATTATTAATATTAGTGTACACCCTTTTCTTTAATGTATACTAATTTAATTGTGGCTACCATATATTTTAGTTACAATTTCTTTGCGTTATTCTAGAAAATAAGTTTTTGAATTAATAGTTTTTGAATTAATAATATTTTTAATATGTTGTTTTCTTTTGTTTCTCTATGTTTATTTACTTGGAGATATTGATGCCTGGTCCATACCAGGCTTTCTCCCAGAGAAAACTATTGTTGGTTGCGTGGTCTTGAGTTGAGGAAATTGCATCTGAATGAATTTTTTTTCATAGCAGTAATAGTGTGTAGCTCATACAGGGGAAGAGAAGAACTTAAATCAGACCCCAAACACACACTGTGAGTTCTGTAGCATTTTGTATCACTTTTACAGTCGCTTACAAGATTTATCTTATCAGGAGTGTTAAAGCAGATCGGATCTATCGCTGGTTTCCACAGAGAGTTAGATATATTCTGTCTGTATGCAAGAGCATTGTGATCATGTGTCATCTTGCTTTTGGCATTTTTAAAGCGGTGTGATTGCATCTGGAACGTGGTGGTGGGGTTTTCCATTGGTATTAATTGCAGGCATAAGAGTTGTCTATATCTCTGTTGTTAGAATTTTATTATGTGTTTCAGCTGGTGATATGAAGGACTGAGGGGTTTCACTTGGCACAATCTGTCTGCCAGTGGAGATAACTCTTCAACAATCATAATTCCACTTGCCTAAATGTTACTTAAGTTACCTTCTCAGTCACCAGGTAAGCCTGGGAATTTCCTTATAAGTTTCTTTATTATTAATTTTTGGTAAGGAGAGGTAAGGATGAGTGACTTTTGCTGTTGGTAAGGGGCATGAGAGGCCTGGCTCTCAGCTTGGCATGTTACCATTGCTGAGTCCAGACTTTGACATGGGTCAGGTAGAACATGGACTAAATGGTCATGGAAAGATCAGTGTTTTGCTAGGTCTACACAGTGGTCTTATTCTTCTAAGTTCCCAAGATCAGATTTTGGAACACCAAGTTCTTTCAGGAATCAACCAGTCTTCTGTTCTTCATAACACTTCAGGAGCTGTATTTCAGTGCCCAGCTCGTCAGATGCCTTTGTTGTAAAAATTCCTCCTTATCCTGGTGTCAGAAATGATGGGAGTGAGGATAGGGGGAAGGGTGGATGTTTTAGCCAGCATCACAGAAAAAGCTCTCCTCTCTCCTTAGCTTCCTGGAAATGGGTCTGTGCTTGGCTTGTTGTAATGCATGTTCAAGTGGGGCATTATAGCCCTCTGCTGAGCTGAACTCATGACTTTAAGGCTTGTTTGGGTTTGTTTTGAAAGACTTGGATGCAGCTGTCTCAAATTTCCACTAAAATATGTTCATTTGGCCTTGCTTGTAATGAGCTGAATTTCATATTGCCTGTACTGCACAGTCAGCTTGCTACACAGAATCTTAACAGCTTTAATAATTCCCCTAACCATCCAATTAGACTAATAATAAAGGCTTAATTACATATCCAGTTAATCATCAGATTTGTTCACTGAATGGCTTTAATTGGTAGATAGAGCTGTTACACTATTCCAGTTTGAAAGCTATCACCCATTTTTGCTCACAGCTATATCCACCCAATTGTTTTTTATGACTGGGACTTGACCAGCATTCATTAAGACAATCAAAAAGCTCAGGAGCAAAGAAACATGAGCACCCAGTGCTGTGGGAGCACCCTTCTACCTCTGGGTGCCTGTGTTCAAGCCAGGACCTCTCTTTACAGCGCTCTGTACTGCCCATGTCGAAGGAACTCCAAATAGCAAATGGCTGCTTTACAGGTTTCCAAAAATGAAGCTGTTCTGTATTCTGCCCAGGTAGTTCCCTCAAAATGACTGTTAAAGACTCTGGGACCTGGAAGCCCCTTGGCTTTGTAGGATTCAATAATGCACCACCTAAGCCATTTTGAAATAGATATTTCAGTAGCCCTGAGTCTTTTCTTATTATGGAAACATATAAATTGGTTCATCCTGTAAAACCCTTCAGTTTTAAAAATGTAAAACCTAATTGCCTTATGGACATTCAAAGAATGGAGGCGCTTCTCTGGGGAGATTTTGCACTGAACCAAAAGATGACAGAACTAGTTACTGATTAAAAAGAAAAGAAGAGTTAACCTCTTGATGCCAGTTGTCAGGATTTCCCCCACATATATTTCTGTCTATTTTAATTGCTACTGTATTTCTACACTGTACAAATCTTTCTTCATTTTCTTCAGGGTTGAATGGGGTAACTGGTTACAGAAACCTCATTGTCCCAGTTGCGTTCCCTTCATGCTTTCAAATCAAATGCCCTGTACAACTGCAAAATAATTTCCTTCCTTTAACAAGCCTTCCAGCATCCTGAGTTCGAAAGACTCATGTTCAATGTTGAGCTTTAGCTGACAATATTGACCTTCTCTGTGTTTTATGAAACTACCTTAGTTGGGGGCAGGAGGGGGTGGGGAGGGGGGAACCTTCCAGTATGTCAAGAATAATTATTCTGCCTTTGCATAAATAATCTGTTATCAGAGGAGAAGAAATGGTGGTATTTTTAGCAGGCTCTACACCCTGGGGAAGTAAATGACACATAAAAATGAACTTTCAAAGTCTTGGTCTATAGAAAAAAGGAGCAGTGTGTGACGGCAAAAAAAAAAAAGTGAGTTTCTGTGAATTAGTACAACTCATTATTCGTGCCATACACACTCAGTGCCTCACATCCCCTGCACTGTCGCTGGAATAGAAAATCAAACTCGCCGGCCGCCTCCCTGGCCCTCAGTGGCAGCCGCTCTGATTGGATGCCTCCTGCAGCATGGCAGTGAGCATCAAGGAGCCGCGAGCCGGGAAACATGCAGAGCAGCCCTTCCTTAAAGTGCGTGTCACAAGGTACCTTTAAATGTATTTAAGTGGTTTTGGCTTAACAGGCACCCCAGTTCCCCCTCACACTCATTTAAGTGGGAGGAGGGGTGTACACACAGATCAATAGCCCTTTGACAAACTGTGTTTCCATAGCTGGATCCTTTAAAAAAAAGAACAGAAGATTTCAGAAAATGCCAGATGCTGAACCTCAAGTATGAGAAATTATCCTACTTCAGCAGTCTTGTCTTTAGAGTTCTGGAATTCTGGCTGTTTGGTGCGGGAGCTGTGGATTTGTTTAGTATGCATAATGCACATAAAGATTAAACGATGTCAGTGAGAGTGTAGTGTGCAACCCTTCGATTAACTTCTCTTCAGATAATTAATGTAGTTATTCATAATGTGCTTGTGTTCACGACACAAATCTAATGCTTTCTGTAACAGAGGCTGGAAAAATCAAGGTCTTGCTGATTGAGCCCAGAGGTGCTGTGCAACGTCCTCATGCAGCAATATGCAATATTTTGAAATCACAACAGCATCTAGGTGATACCAAAAGTATCACTGTTGGTCCTGGAAACCTGTGGTGAATCTCTTGGTATTACAGCTTCCTCTGTAATACCTCATCCCAACTCCTTGTGCATCCCCCTTCCTCAGAACTGGAAGGGGAGTACTGGCATGGCCTGTCCTTCAGCAGAGGAAGGAAAAGGAGTGCTGAGCAGAGCCCACCTGCTCCCTGCATACTTTTGAGGGCCAATGGAGCTTTTTGGAGTGCTATGTTTGGTGTCCCCCTTTTCTGCACCCTCTCTTCTCCTGACTGGCTGCTGAGACATCTCCCTGGCAAAGTGCCTGAGCAGAGTTGTACGTGTAGGTTTGTAGCTCTGGAGGAGTGTGGAGAGAACAAGCTATGCTGGGATAGATGGACTGTGAGGGAGGTGCAGTGCAAGGCAGGTGTGCCTTTCTGTCTGTGCCATGGGAGAAACTGCTAGAACAGGTTTTGACTTCACAGATGCAAACAACTTTGAAAAAGAAAGAGCCAGTGCACTTTCATCCCCACTCATCCGTTACTCTTGAAACATTATTAACAACTTGTTCTCAAAGATGAGTAGTATTGTGATGCACGGTGGCTCAAGTCCCAAGAGACATTCAAGTGACCATTTTTTTCGTACTCTGATAGCATCTGACCTTCTTTTTTCTGTTATTTTTTTGTTTGCAGCATCTATAGGTTTTCTTGGTTTTCCTTCCACACATTTGAAACATCTTCCTTCCCTGTGTTTAACTTCTTGATGGCTTCCTATTGAAGGGGCAGTTGTAGATTAGGACTATGTGTGTTAGTACACTTGCTTTCTCTTAGAGCTGCAGGCCACAATGACATAAGCTTCTGAGTCATTAAAATTTTTCTTTAGATATGATCTTAGTTTAACAAGCTCTTCCAAAAGTTGATAGGGGAAAGTATGTAAAATGGGTAAAACTAAAGTGTATGCTTTTTGTCATTACATTTGAATGTTAAATTTTCAGAAGACACTAAGGACACTTTACAGTAGCAAAAGGGGTTTGTGCCTTCAATTTTTTCTGTAAATGAAAAGAACTAGATGTGATCTGTGATAAGGCGTATTTTTCTGAAAATATTCCACTATTCTCTTTAAAAGTCTCATAAGCCTTTAATATGAGTCACATTGGGAAGAGGACAGAAATAAAGACAGCTTCTTCATGGTTTGGGAATTCTCTCTAGGGTTACTACTTTTCTGTACCACTCTGTTGTGCCGTACCTACCCTTGGACTGTATTAGAAGTAACATGATGTCCATTTCTTGCCTCAGTGAAGGCCAGTGCTGCCTCCTGAAATCTAGGACCTTCGCTGTCATTTTCAGACAAAATGATTTTGCCTGTTTAAACTTTTAAAGGCTTTTTAAAAATCAGGACCGTAGCAGCTCTCTGGTTATTTGTGTCTGCCATACCCTGTTCACAGCAATCAGGTTGAGATTCCTTTATCTGTCCCTGCCTTTACACTGTGTAACACATTGCTTACAACCATATCAGGAATCTTCCTGGTTTATGATGGTTCATTAAGTGCATACAATTAAGCATCTGTTCAAGCTAAAATGTTAAACTTTATGGCATTTGCACTGACAATCAAGTGTGTTCAGTACAAATGCCACATTTCAGTACTTGCCTTTTTAATATTTTATTATATTGTCTTGAAATTAACTTTTTACCTTTTTTTTTTTTTCTGATCTGTTCAGATTCTGCTCTACAAGAAATGCTGAAGCTTGTTCTTGTTTCTCCAGAACTGTTTACAGTTCTGCCCTGGCCTATCTCTGTGACCTGTCAATTCTTGTTTGCCTCCTCTGTAAATTATATGAGCCTTGAGACCTTTTTCTTTTCACACTTTGCATCAAACATTATTTCTTCCTCCACGTTTATTCAGCTCCATTTAAAACTGCTAAGTGTTCAGTCTTATTTTTTTCGCCCACAAGAGCAGTAATTAGTTCTTGGAAAGCTCATAGACTTGCAAACTGTACTCTTGCTAAGTGAAGTTGTCTTGTGATCCTATTACTGTGACTCTTCCTTTTCTCAGTGTGCATCCCTCTGCCTTCCTACTGCTCGTCATGGTCTTGTCAAGCATTCAAATGTAAGCTCTTCGGGGAAGGGCTTTATGTTTAAATATGTTTCTTTATAGCTGCTGGTGTACTGTAAGAATGAATGAATGTTCAAGGTCAGTCTGCTAAAATTTATTTGATGTGCCAAAACTCTTCTCCTGCACTTTGGAGCCAGAAGAATGAGGAAATTCAAAAATTTGTGTCCACCAGCCTTAATTGCTGAATTATAAATGCTGTTGTAGCAGTGGTCTAACCTTTTCCTGGTGCTCACCTTAACAAGGGGCTGTTACAGCAGAAGACAACACATTTTCAGATGCATTTGGGTGACAAGCCTTACACCGAAAGTCACAGATGGGGCTAAGAATAGCTGTCTGGATCTCACTTAGTCTACCAGGGCTCTGCAGCCTTTAGAGACAGAAATAACGTCTTGGTCATGCAAACGTGAAACAAAAATTTGTGACAGATTGCATTGGATTGAATGGTTCTGATTGGGTTTGTTCATAGGATTAAGGAGCAAAAGTATTAGTATGAAAGCTGAAAAACATGTTTATATTTTATGAAAAATGTGAGCGATTGGGTCAGATTACCATTTAGACATACTCCACTAGCACAACAAAGATTATATTTCAAAGATATACATTTGGGTCTCTATTGTGTCACTCTGGAGCATAAAAGAAAAGAACATGCTTCTGCTGCTGGATTCAGTAGTTGAAGTCAGAAGTAAATAAACTGGGCTATGTACTGAAGGAGTTCAGTGGAGTAAATTCATCCAACTTCTCAAGTTGCTCCATAGCAACTCTTTTGCTGCTAGTTCACTTTTCAATGTTAAAGACTGGTTGTGATCAGCTTTCTCTATCTGCTACTGTACTGGCTGCAGAATAACTTTGGTTCTTTCCGTCCAAATCCATTATAATAACAATGTATTAGTTAAAATGGTGTTGCTAGCCAAAGGGACAGTTGCTATTAAGAATCTTTAACCACCTGTCTGTTGAGGAGTTGAAATGTGATGTAAATTGGCCTTTCAAGGAATTATACAGGAACTTCTGACCATGTTTCTCTATTAAAATCATTCTTTTCCTCATCCTGGATTTCTTTGGAGAACAGAGTATTTGTGAGTCAGTGTTACCACAAGCATTATGCTACAAAACCAGAAGTGGAAGAACCTGGAAGATTTGAGAAGCTGGGGTTGGTTCATATAAACATCTAAAAAGCAAGTGCAATCCATGTGATGTGAAGCTTCTGAACATCTTTCAACACTGTACGTGATATCTGTTACTTGTTCGTGCAAGTCCCAGCACTTCATTCTTCTTGTTCTTTACCTCTGTGAAGTAGCTTTGTCCACTACTTTAGCCTGCTGGGAGAGGTGGCTAAGCAGGAGGTAATTCCTTTTCTCCCCACCTTTTCTTATATTTTGGATTATCAGACCTTAATTCCCTTCTTTTCTGTTTTGTTAGTCCTTATTTTTGCTTTTGACTCCCTCTGCCCAGCTGTAGCACTCGGCCAGGAGTGGCACTGGGTGATATTTGTGGCAGACTGTGCCTGCTGAGCCGTCTGCTTCCTCTCCCTGGTGATTTCGGGCCACTCTGCCCCTGTGCCTTCTCCTGGCCTGCAGCCAGGGCCGGGGACACTGGAGGGCTGTGCCTGCCCAGGAAAACTGCTTCACCTCCCTTCTACCTCAGCAGCCAGGAAAATTTCTTCTGCATCAAGGAGTCAATAAAGATCTCTTAAAGTGTAACAACTAACAATATTTTGTGAAAGGCAGAAATTAGGAAGCATAACCATTGAATTGTTAAATTGTTTTCCATAGTGTTTGTTTTCCTAACTTCACTGTTTCAGAGGTTGTTCTCAGAAGTATGTTAGTGTGATATTAAATTCAAAATGTCAGGGGTAAATCCAGCATCCACTAAAAGGAAATATTGCAGAAGAAGGCTAATATTTTTTTAAGTATCTAGTTATTTGAAACATTAGACTGAAATAATCAATCTCCTTAACAAGTGATATGATCTGAAAAGTCTGTATGATTCTGTTGAGTCCTGTCTTAGCACTGAGAGGTTTTCATTTCGGGCACCCATTTAGAGAAATGAACTGGCATCATAACATTTGCTGGTCAGGGCTGCCTTTTGTCGCTGTGTATTGGTGATGTATGGAAGACTCTTTTCTGCATAGAGGTTTTATTTACAATCTGATGAGTCTTGAGAGATAATCAATTGCTGCCTGAAATTTCACTGGCTGAAAAGATATTCTTGTGGTTATGTTTGTTGAAAAATATCAATGGAGAGCTATGGTAGAAGGCACCATGTAAATCAGGTGGGTGCTGCCAAACCATGTAGTCAGAGGCACTCTGTGTTTGAGATACAGTTTTTAATACAGAATTAGGATTAGCCTGTGCAGAAGCCAGGTCTGATTAAGCCCCCTGGAGACTTCAAATATGAAGTCACAGAATTTTTTCTATTATTATCTATGGCTCTAAACTATCAATAATGAAATGATTTTACATTTGTTTTAGTTTGATATTCTCGCCACTGTGGCTGGGCATCTGATGGACTTGAAGTTATTCTCTCCCATTTTGCAATTCTTATCTCCTTTATTTGTCTGCCATTATGTCAACTTCCTATCAAATAGGCATTTGAGGGTCCCTGCTGCTGCTTAACCTGGGCATAGTACGTTTCTGATTGACATCAACCAGAGAGTTCCCAGGGCTGCTTACTTGGACTGAGAGAATGGGCTAAAGCCCTTCTGCACTCACAAAATCCGTCCTGAGAAATTTGAATAGCTAAAATGGAATCTCAGTTATTTTCTAGGGGAATTACTGCTCATGTATAACTGGGAAGAGGGGAGAAAATAATGTAGCAAGGAAAGCCTTCAGAAAGAGAGAAAGTAGGTGATAAAAATAGGGCATTTCCCTGACTGAATTTCCAGCTGTACAGCAAGAGGTTTCACTCCTCCTTTTTTGACCTTAAAAAAAATAAAAGGGGAGGGAAGGATGTTGGTATATCAAAATAATATTGAAGGTTTCTTAATAGATTGAAGTACTGCTCAAAAGCATTACATTTGATTTTTACTGCTGTTGTTTACACTGAAACTGGATGTAGCATGCTTTAAAGCATTTTGTACCTCTAAGGCATGTAATGAGGTAGTTCCCGTCACAGATCCCATGAACCTGGTAACTAGTTAGAAAGCTGGCACTGTAGTTCTCAAGCAATATATCCCCTCTTCTTATTACTGTCAACTTGATCTAAACTGGGCATACAATGTAATAATAGTTCTGAGATTAATGTTGTTGTTAAAAAAATGTTTTAAAAATCCATAACCAGTTGTATCAGTAAATTAAAAATATGGATTTTTTCATGAGATGAAAAGTGTGCAAATATACTCTGAAAATGAATGTTCATGCAGTAGAAATACGTAAGTGTACCATAGAAATTGTGTCTGTAATATAAAATTGTGTAATGTTCAAGGATTTCAGCTATAAGTGAGCCCCATCTGGTGGTGATGTAAAGAAACAACTGAAGTTGTAACTGCAGGGAAAAGATTCACAAAAAACTCTGAATCTCTTTGCAAAAGATCAAAGACTTAACTATATGAATTATATATATGCATGTAGGTGCAACATAATCACGACATTTCTTTAAAATACTCAGCTCTACAGTGCAAACTAATCACTATATCTTAGTAAAGAATGAAAAAAGTATTTTTAGAAGGTTTGCAGACAGGTTGATTTTATTTTTTTTTTGTCCTTTGTGGGGACTGAATTTTAATGCAAATGCTTGCTTGTGGTGTTCTAACTTTTTTGTGTTTCTGATTCAAATAAACACCAACAGTTTCTTCAGCTTAGAAAAACAATATTGAATTGGTTTTTGTTTGTGGACTCCAACACTTCTTGGAAAAATTTAATTATCACAAGCTCCTGTGGTTTTGTTGTTCAAGGTAGTGGCAGTTCACCAGTTAACAAGGGCAGCGACTGGAAAGGAAGCACTGACAGACTCTCTGCGTACGAAATTCAACTTGGGCACCTCCATTGCTCTGGAGTTGGTCTACACTGATGTACAGTCAAGGCTTGCAGTGGTTATTGCAGAGTTAAGGGTTGCCATGCCAGTGCCTGTTTTGGTGTGACTCCAGGGGTGGGTTTGCCATCAGTGTGGTAAACATTTTGGTTTACACCTTTGCATGGACTCCCCATCACAGCAAAAGCTACATGATGTGCAGTTCCTGGGAGCTCCATCTCCTGGCTGTGCTGGTCTGAGCTGACACAGTAACTGCTGGGGTGGGCCTGGAGAAAGGGCAGAGATAGGGGCTGCTGGGGTGACCCCACGAAGCCACTGTGACCCCAGCCTGTCTGGGGTAGGTCCCAGTGGCATTTTCCAGCATTTTCTAGACTGAAAACTGCATCCCTGGTGCCTGCCAGGCACTCTTCTTGTAGGCAGGTTTTGGAGTGCAGCCTGACAGCTCAGCGAGGTTGGCCCGTTCCTCTCTTAAACCAGCGAATGAGTGAGGTTTGGGATGGAGAGAGGACCAAACTACAGGAGTGTGAGGTTTGTGCTGTGCTCCAACCTCTCATAAAGCCTCTCCAGCAGAAAAGCTGGGTTGGGATCGAGCATGCAAGATAATAAGTTTCAGTTCTTTATTATTTCACAGGTAGGAGTTTAATTCTCATTCATTTCTCAAAATATGCATGTTTTCTTACCCTTCTTCAAGTTTAGGTGTTTTTATAGCTCTGTACCTCCTATACAGCTTTGTATGACCCATATTGGCTTTGGTGCTACCCAATGTAAAATTGTGTTCTTATAAATGAAATTTGTAAGTTTATTAGAGTTATGAGTGCTCAGGTATTTGTAGGTAGTTTGTGATATGAGTCAGGGAGTGCCTGCACTGTGTTGGTGTGTTCCACACGGGGGCGAAGGGCAGGTGCTGTTGGGGTCCTGTGTGTACCACCACGAACCCTGGCTGCCTGTCTTACCCCATCTGAATGGGACTGTGACCTGTCTGTTCTCCCTCTTTCACCAGGTAGTAGTTAATGTTGCACTCATGGTTTTGCTTGTTTCAACATGGCATTGTGTTTCCTGAGCGTGAATGTTTCAGTTTGTGTTCTATTCATTTCTTTTGTGCTTACCTTTGACATTTTAGGGAGGATTACAGGGGAAGCAGTGTTGCTGAATTCCTGTAGCCAAGAGGAAATGGATGTTTTATGCTTGTGAGTCCTGTATAAATAGTTTGGTAAATTTGCTCAGCATATAGCATTAATCAGTAATGTGCCAACTGCTCTTTCTCAAATCTTCCATCACAGTTCTTGTAGCTCTTGTTAAATCACATTCTTCTTTTCCAGTTTTTGCTAATGGCCTGCATGGCTTTCAGCTTTTCCTGTTAATTGTAACACCAATCTGAGGACCTTTTTCAGTGCATGCTGTGTTCTTCTAAACAACCTGGAAAGGGGTTTCTGTTTGAAGACATCTTAGAAAGCTGAGAAATTGAGTTATGGCTAAGTTAAGGCTGAGTCATGGCTTTCGCATCCCCACTTGAACTAATATTTAGACCATTTTATGTTATCTGGTGCTGCGAATTTGCTGTGAATCTCTGTAGAGAAGCTATTTTGTGAAGCTCTGTGTATGGGGATTTTATGAGATCCTTCTTTTCCCTTCAGCACTATCTTCCTGCACTGTACAAATTGTGTAAACTTAACCCTTTTCCCACTTTACTGGAGGGCTGGGGAGTCTGTGATTTCAATTCTGACTAGGCTGAGCGAAATAATTTCACACTGCAGTACTCAGAATTTCTTATGGAGACTGGTTTCCCTGTCAGTATTTACAGTTCTCTTTTGCTCTGGTTCACCTCTGATGCTTTACACAGTATGCTTCTTGAATTGCTGTGGTAGTGGCAGCTTAAATTTGTGGGTTGACCCTGACTGGATACCGGGTGCCCACCAAAGCTGCTCTATCACTTCCCCTCCTCAACTGGACAGGGTAGAGAATATATAATGAAAGGCTCATGGGTCAAGATAAGGATGGGGAGACATCACTCACCAACTACTGTCACAGGCAAAACAGACTCAACTTGGGGAAATCAGCTTAATTTATTACCGATCAAATCAGAGTAGAATGATGAAAAAATAAAAACTAAGTCTTAAAACACTTTCCCCTCACCTCTCCATTCTTCCCAGGTTTAACTTTACTCCCCCAGCTCCATGGGCTGCAGGGACACAGCTGCCTCACCATGTTTTGCACTGTGGAGTGCAGGGGAATCTCTGCTCCAGCACCAGGAGCACCTCCTGCCCCTCTTCATTCCCCTGTATCTGCAGAGTTCATCTCACATATTCTTACTTCTCTGTCCCAGCTGCTATTGCCATTGTGCGTCTTTTTTCCCCCTTCCTAAATTTTCCTATCTCAGAGCTGCTACCACTGTGGCTGATGGGCTTGGCCTTGGCCAGCAGTGTGTCTGTCTTGGATCCAGCTGGCTTTGGCTCCACTGGACATTGGGGAAGGTTCTGTTGGCTTCTCACAGAAGCCACCTCTGTAGATCCCCACCATCAAAGCCTTGCTATGCAAACCCAATATAACTGCCATGAAAATGGAAGCTTATCAGTGTTGTGTATATAATGGAATTGCCTATGAACTGTTAATTGCAGTGGCTACAACTATTGTGCTGTGTCTAGTCAAAGCTGCTTTTTATTAAGATTTTAGGCCTCCAAACTAAAAATAACACCAATGTCTCTCCTAGGGGTCAAAGTTGACCACTTCTGGTGTAGACTTAAATAAATGCATTAGTGTTGTATTAAGTTTTAATTTGCCTTTGAATTGATATGGGTGGCTGTTCAAATTGGAGCTGCTCTTACTTGTAACAACAAAGAGCTGTGAATGCCAGGGGTTCGTAACCCACGTGCAGAAGAGAATTTGAAAGTGGAAGAGGAAAGAGGACAGAGTGAACTAATGTTTTTCAGTGGTAACTGCCATGTATTTCAAGCAGCATTAGCAATTTTATGGGTGGGCAGTAGTAGGATGATTGCAATCAAGTCTAAGAGATACAATAGCTAATTGAATGATGGATAGTGTGTTAGCAGGAAAAGAACTAGACTGAGGGGAAGGGAAGGTGTGATTTGGGAAATCTTATAAAAACTCCAAATGCTGCTTCATCTTTCAGGCAGGATAAAATATTCTTTCATGGAATAGGATTTTTGAGAACAATAGAAAATATTATAGAAGTATTAACAGACCACAAACCTCACTGATGGCTCATGGTGGGCATTGAAGTTTGACTAAAGCACCTTCACACAGCAGTAAGTCTTTGCCTTAGAGGATTTTGAGTATGACCAGAATGAGTTCATAAAAACTTTGACATGTTATGCAGCACTGTACAGAAGGATGGTTGAGTCTGACCATTTGCCACTGTGTATCTCCTTAGGATCTGGAGCACAGTGATACTTGGAATACATAACTATGAAACGTAATTGCTGATCTTGATTGCTTTTAAGAGGCCACAATTCCCGAAGTTGTATTTGTTGGATTTCTGTATTTTCTTATTGTTTTGGGGTGGATACATACAGTGAATCCAACTTTATTCCAGGGGAAAAGAAAGCTTTACAAGATTATTTGAATGTTAATTGATGTAAAGTACATTTTGAGTCCATGTAAGTAAGCAATGTAAGTTGGTTGTGTGGCATTTGTACACTGAAGAGTTTGTATTTACATAATGCAGTGTGTCACTAGAGAGAGAAGTTATTGAGCAGATCTTGATTGAAGTGGACCTGATTTCTAACCTAGGTCTTTATTTTTTGTTCTGACAACTTTTCTGAATGGTTCCCTGCAAAAAGATTTTAGTCAAAACTGTATGATGTGGGAAAATGTGAGTTTTGTTAAAGTTAAAAGTTTCCACAAAGCCATACATTTTCAATTGAGGGGGTTTTTTTCCCAAGTTCCACCTTTTTTCTGATTTCAAATTTGTTACAGTTTCAAGAACTGCTATTGTTAGATGCATACTATAAAGTAATACATACTCCTTTATAGTACACGGTATATCTGCCTCTTCTTTTTTGATCAAGTGTTAAAACTACTCATTGCCTACCAGAAGCACTCTGATTTAAAGTTTAGAATTGACAGCAGCTTCTTTTGAGGATAAAACAGAGGTAAATATGCAACAATATTTCAGGCCACAAAAGATGTTGTAATATGTATAAACCAATAGGAATTTCACCTCTTCAGCAAGGCTCATAAAAAGCAAAGCCAGTTTGTTGCGCTTACTTAATTTTTTTTGCCCTGTATACCAGCAGAGTTAGAAACAGATCACTGCCAAATATTGTGAAATATCAAACAGAATTACAACCCTGTGGCTATTCCTTTTAGTCAGTAATCTTGCTTCTTCTAAAATTGAAAACATATTCTGAACTTTCTTTAACAATTGTCGAGAACATCCATTTAGGTCTTCATGGCTCGACTTCTCTGGTCTTCTACATGTCTTTGAAAATATTGCCCACTCTGAATGGCCAGGATGAGCCTGAGCTGGTCACAATCAGAAGGTTGGGATGTGCCATGGAGAAGGTGGAAAAAACAGAACAGAAGTTGTGATGATTTAAGAATTCTTTCAGTGTGACTGTTGGGAGGGCTCTGTGCTGATTTTTCAGGTGCTGAATTCGGAGGAGTCAAGAGCACTTCATGTTTTGAAGGTTCCGGGTCTAAACATTAATTTGAACACTGATTCTGTGACATAAGAGAACATAGTTTCCTGAAAAGGATTTTTTAATTGCATTTCAGTAATGATAAAACAGCAGGAAATTCAGCAAGTCACATATGTGGAACTACCAACCAGCCATTGGGTGTTGGTGCAACCAGGTGGCTTGTTTGATATTTGCATAAGAGCACCTACAGCTTGAATTTATGAAAAAAGTGAACAGAAAAATAGAGTATCAATAAAATAAAAAAATTAGTCTAATTCTGAACACATTTCTAAGCTTACAGTCCAGGATCTGTTGTATTAACTAATCAGAGTGAAACCAGGACATTTTGTGACGCAGGGGCCTGGGTTAGTTCAGTTGCCCTTAGAGGTCCCTCTTATGGTTTGATTTTGCTAATGCATCCATATCTCTGACCAATCTGTTCAGAGAGAGAAATGAGCATTAAAGCAGATGAGTTACTCTTATACCAAGCAACTGGTCTGTAGTCTGGATTCATGGGATAAATGGAAAACAGCCTTACAATAACTATTTCTAATTTTGGCTAGTTATATCCCAGTCTAAATGAACATTGTCCTTTTCCAGTAATGATTATAGTTTGAAAACCTGTTGAAAATTTAATTTGTAAGAATAGTGTTTTCAAAATATATATTTTATCAGCTTCTCATCCTGATTAAAAGAATGATTACAGAGCCCTGTAGTAATAGATTGAGAGGTGATCGCTCTTAAAAGAACAGAGCAATCAAAACATGAGCTGCTTTCAAGACTCAAAAGAGAAAGGAATTCATTTAATATGCTGTTGTCAAAACTTCAGATAATTGAAAGCTGATCTAATGGCAGTAAATGCTATTTGAGAGAATTTAAGCTCTATAGAGTTGTGCTAGGCATTGAGGAGATAGCAGTGTTGTTGTTGGCTCAGGCAGTGTTAATATTGCTCTGAGATAGGTCCAGATACCTGCATGAAAGAGAATGCATTGAAGTGTCTTGCAAAGAGCTTTTAATTTTTGTTTTGCTTTTTCAAACATAGTTGTCACTAAATGGTTTCACGTTGCCTCATTAGAGACATTTCTTGAGTTGTGTTCTGTGGGCACACACATCCTTCTTTAATAAAAATAATTTCAAGTTGATGACTGCCTACGGCATTCTCAGCAGTATTTGGAGTAAAAGGTAACCCATTAATACACCTCGTTTGAATTATTGGTGCTTGAAAATGCTGGATTATATTTTTTTATATTATTTTAAAAAAATCTGACAGTCTGCATGGTTTACTAGCTAACCGAAAATTAAAGAAAAAAAAATGGAAAAAAACCCCACAAACAAAAAGGGAAACATTTTGTCAGTAAAATATTTGACACCTTCTTAAAAAGAAAAAAAAATAATTTCATGATTTATTTCAATAAATGACCCTTCTTGGCAGGTAAAAATCCCGTACAGAGGCTCTCTAGATTTCAGACCCTAGTGACAACACTATTAAGGGAAACAATTTTCAGCCATTTGGAAAGTGTTCTCACTGCATCCCACCTGTGCCCCAAGAGCACAGGGTGCAAGCAAAGGTTGGGCAAGAACACAAAGGCAGAGCTCTCCCTCCTTGGCACTGCTGCAGCAGGAAGCATCACTGACTAGGCCAGGTCATCACTGTGGCTTCCTAAGGTTCATGAGCTGGGAAAGGTCGAGAAGGTGGTTGGTTGGTGTTTTTAGTTTAATCTTTAAAGGAGCTCATGTGTTTACTTCTTTGTCTCCCAGTAGCTGTTCTTTAGAGATCCATTCTAACAAAATTGTTCAATGTTTGCAGGATTTCAAAAGCTCTTACTGAAAATATGGGTGTGCTTCTGCCATTGGAGGTGGAGTGATGGAATAAGAGGATATAAATTGCTTGAAAGAAAATTGAACACACTCTGCGCCAATCCTCAACTATTTTTTACTGTAAAGTACTACTGTATCATATGTTTAAAGTTCTTTCGTAGCTGACTTAAATATAGTTGTGGCATGCTAAAGAATTAATAGATTCCTGCTCAACTAGTGCTAAATTTGCTCCCAAGATTCAAGTTATCGACTGTAAAATTAACTGTGTGTTGTGTGTCATGTGGTTTGACATCGGTCTTAAAGATTTCTCTAGATTTATAATACCAAGCAGTAGGAATATTTACTGATACTTCTGATAGTTGTAATAATTTCTCATTACCATTTATCATCATTTTGCAATGTAGTAGCTGAATGGAAGCAACCCCATATAGCTGTTGCCATTAAAAGATCATTTGCCAGCAGCAGCACATGGTGCTGTGTAGGTTGGTTCCCAGGCTAACTCCAGAAGCTAAATACAGTAGCCCATGTGACACTGTGTGCTCACTGTTAGGAGCTGGTGAGCTCTTAATGATGCCTGTTATGCCTATTTTTTCCACTATAAATCTTTTGAGATATTTCTACTTTTACAGAAACAGTAGTCTAACCTGCAGCTCAGAATTCTTCAGGTCAGATTGGAACAAGGGTCTGTGGTTAAATTTGTCTTCACTGCAAGTCCTCTCACAGGTGATCTTCCAGCTTCCGTCAGTTGGAGATGCAGCTCATTCATGCCTGTGGAGCGGAGGAGATGACAGCTTCTCTGCCATTTCTGGTAACTTTTGAAAGGAAGGAAATGTTGCTGTAGCTTCTGGGTTGGGTAAGCTACTGTTATCCATGTTAAAACTGGTTAATGCTGCTACCCGTCCTGGAGGTGCTGGTCAGTAGGGACACAGTGTGGAAGCTACTTGCTGGACCACTGGAAGTGATAGTTGAAAGTGCTGGTGTAGGGGAGTTATTTGTGTTGCAGGAAGATCACTGGAGGAATTTTGTTGTGCGTGGTGTAGAATAGAAATCTTAATATGCTTCTCTCTCGGTACTGTTTGTCTTTTACTTCTATGCTGTCTAAATCACTTGAAATTTGTGACTATTTATTTAGTTTCATAATCCCCTTGTGTGTAATTGAGTATCCCCATTTCACAGATAAGGTACTAATTGATTTCCTCGCATTATGCAGGGAATTTGGCAGAGCAGAGAGTTGAATGCATGTCTCCAGAGCTTGAGATTCCCTCAGTACTTACTGGGCCATATTCTTTTTCTATCTGTCTCCCTTTTTCCATATTTTGTTACTCTCCTTTTTTTTTTTTTTTTTTTCCCAGTTTTGAGAAATGTGCCCTGCACTGTAGAGGGTAGACATTGATAGCCTCTGATTAGAGATGTCAATTTAAAAATGTGTCTTAAACAAAAATCCAGTCTGGATGCATAGAGGATACCACTCCAAGGAGGAGGATGAGTAGTACTGGATGTCAAAGGACAGTGACATCGTTCTGCATCAGTTTGCATCACTTGATAGGCTCTGGATCCCTGCTGTTGGTAAGCAGGATTGCACAATAATAAAACAAAGAACTCTAATAATGGGTCAATGTTTTTTACCTTAAAATGCTTGCTTGTTTTCTTGCTATCTTTTTTCCAGAGCAATTACTTAGGACAGGCAAGTATTCAGTGATTGGCATGTGAAGAAAGTAAAATTGACCTTTGTTAAGAGCTACTACTGAGTTATGTGTTGTTCTGTGTGTATTGAAAAGCCCTGGGACTTGCTGAGTATAAATGTTAACAGTGGTCACTGATATTGTTCTGATAGATACCAAAATGGAGATTTTCTTTCACTGCTTTTGAATATATAAAGCAAAAGTTATTTTACATTTACTTGCTACCTGTAAAAGAAAAAAAGAAGTTAATGGAAAAGAATTGCTACTACAGAAACAAATCACAGTGAAAATAGTGTTACCATCTAAACTCTTGTAGATGCCACACATGCCTTGCTTGATGTAGACTAATTTGGACTATGTAATTTTTTAAGGCTGTAATACTTTCTAATATTTTATTAGAGATCATTATTTTAGAGTTATAAAACATGTATGCACTTTTTCCTAAGAGGCCAAAATGGCTACAGGTCTTTCAAGTTAAATACTGTACATAATTAGATAATTTTAAAAATGTATCTTATGTACCCAGAAGTGGTTCCAGTCTCTTGACAACATACAAATAAGACAGATAATTTTTTCAGTGTGTATTTACAAAGCTGCCTAGGATTTCAGTCAATATGTGGTATAGTAGCTTGCATAAATATATACTTTAGTACACTTAAACTATAACTTGCAGCATGCAAATACGAGCTGAGAAGCCCTCAATGGAGCTGATACTGCTAAGTATGTTCAATTATAAATGTAGAAAACAGTTTTTGAAACCCTCAAACATATCTGTCTTAACAGCAGCTCAAATCTTTTTCTTATAATAAGAGGGGGGACACAGTAGCACAAGCTGTACCTTTTAAAGCTAGTAGATTTCTGTATAGGAGTTCTATTTTGACTCCCTCTTTAAAGTAAGAGGTGACTGTTTAACAAGGCAATGAGTCTCTCACAGGTTTACCATCTCAGAACAATCTGCCTATGGAATTTTTACACGTATGTCAGTGCCCTACTGAGAGATCTGTTTTTCCAGAGTTGCTGAGCACCACATGTGAAGTGTCCAACCATGATTAAGTCATCTGATGCTGATAACATCTTCCTTGTTTTTAAGCATAAATTTTTGCTAATGGGCATGGCAGCTTTTGGGCGCAGGCAAGATACAAATTCCCATCAAGGTTGCAAATTTAAAGCACAATTTCAGGAGATGTTGAATTAGAAAATGTAGAGAAGCTTAAAAAGCCAGCTTGATACATATCCGGAGTATTTCCTGATCTCTTTCTGCTGTTGGTTTAAGGAGAAATGTAGCTTACCAGCTTACAGGTGGTTGATCTGGTTCTGTATGAAACAATGATGTGGTACCTGCACCCCAGTTTCCTCTCTGGCACTGAGCTAATATGTTAGCTTGGTAGATGGGGAGCTTGATGCAGGAGGGATGGTGTTTGCTGAACAAAACTGAGAAACTCTTGTTAAATAAAATTAATATTGCTAGTGCCTACAGCATACACATCAAATCCCTTTGCTTGAAATCCTTCCCTGTAATCAGAGCAAGGGCAACATAAACAGATTGGATAGAAAAGAAGTTGTGCAGTGTTGGGGCTTCTGTTTTGTTCTGTGTTTATGATATGTTAGGACTCCAGTAAAACTGCAAGGGTCTTCCTAGAAATTGGAGGTTTATTTCTTCCTGTCCAGAGGAGAGAAGATGATTTTTGGGGAAGCCATCCTTTAATGTACAAGAAAGGCCAACTTCTTTGTAGGTCACTGGAGTAAGAGGCATTTTCATTTACTCTTCTGGTTTGAACTCTTTGCACAGTACTTGATACTGCTGCCATGATTATTTTTTGTTGTGCTTTGCTTGTGTTCTCTCATTTGCTTTTATCTTCTGCCACTAGCCACGTCAGTCAGTCAGTCAAGCCTCTGCAGAAACTTCAAGTTATTGTCTCAGTCACTCTAGTCCTTCCTCATTTTCAGAGCTTTGGCCTCTGATGGATGCAGGTGTCTTTCTGCATCTGCAGAATTTTCTGTCTTTTTTGCATGGGAGCTTGTGAATTGCTGCCATCACAATTTCAGGTAGATTGGAGGAAAAGAAAATAACCAGAGAAACTGAAACTGGGATTTGGTTATGAACAACCACAAAAGATGAAAATGTTGGCATAGTCTTTTCTCATGACAAAATAGATTTTCCTGAAAAAATGAAGGAGTCACTTTTTTTTACTGTGTCTGCACATGGATGTATCCTAGGAGTAGACAAGCAGCATGAGGATTCATTCTGTCTAACTGGTACAGTGTTGTGACTTTTTGCTCTCCACTGAACCAAGTGGATAAATGGAAGTCAAACCACCCCATTTGCCAGCTAAAATGTGATTTGAGCTTTATTCACCCTTTGCAGAATATGCAAAACCAACCTTTGTAACAGTGCTCTATGACTAGAAAAAATCCCAGTGTAGTGAAGTGCAGCCATGGAGAAACAATGCCACTTGAAGTGGTGCCAGGTTAATGAATGCCTTCACTCCAAAACCACTCCATGTTTGCAGGGAGACCTGCAAGTCCACGCAGGCAGGGACAGCCCACAGCACGTGACTCTCTGTCCGTGCTGATGTGCAGCTCAGTGCTGCACAGGTCTGGGGGGGGAGTGGGATCTTTGGCTGATTAGAAACATCTTGGATGCATCAAGTGCCGCGTGTGCATGTGTGTGGGCAATGTGCCCTGGAGTCGGTGGAAGGAGAGCAATTCCTCTTCCCTGCAGTGGATTCATCTGGCACAGCGGAGGCCAGAGCGAAGAACTGTTCCCTGGAACCTACCCTGCGCTCCTGCTTCCTTAGCTCCAGGCCATTGCTCCTTGTCCTGCTATCTTCTGAGACCGGAGAATTCCCTTCCTTCATTTATATTATTACCTTGAAGGTATTTATAGACTGTGATTGAGGCCCCCTGAGTCTTCTCTCTTTGAGACTATGTAAGTTTAGCTCCCGAAGTCTCTCCTCACACATCTTACCCTCTAATTCCTCTATTGCCTCTTTGTATTTCTTCTAATATTTTAAACACTTTTCCTAAACTCCAAGCACCTGAGCCAGCTGTAGTGTATCGCTAAGCAGGGCAATGCTATTAATGCCTACTTAATATTCACTTTCCCTGTAACTCATCCAAGACCAATACTAACTCGTGCCCTTGCACATAGTATTGTATGCTCCCATTTTGTCTTCTGCTGCCAAATGATAAATCTTTTTTTCTGCCATGATGCATATCTCACACCACAGTGTTTAGTGCTATGTTTATAACCATAATTAATGATTTATGCATTTTTTTCTTACTGACCTCAATTTGCTTTTTATACAATTTTTTTTTTCTTATTTGACCTTAGTCATTAGTGTTTTAGGCCACCTTGTGCCTGCCTAAGTGTGGACAATATGTAAGATCCACTATGTCCACCGATATTGAGAGGTGACTGTGTAGTGACACATACGTGTCACTTGTCAAAAACAATAACAGTTCTATCACAAATACTGGGATATGGTGTCTAAGAAATGCAAACACATCAATGCCACTAAGAATTCACCTACCAAGCCACTGCTTTGCTCATGGGTTTGATAAGTTGAGGAGCAGATATTGCTATTGCAAGCTATGAACAAAAAGCTGAAGGTAGAGGAATGAATCATCACTTTCTTTAGCCTGCTAGGTCCAGAAGCTGAGTATTCAGTGTAGAGACCTGATTTTCCATGATACTGGTAGGTCTTAGAATCTTTCTTCCAGCAGGATATTGAAAATATCATTCTGATATTGAACAAACAGCACTGTGGATCAGATGCTGCATGAGAATTGACCTGTAAGAGGAATGGTGGTGAGCACTGAGCTAGGGGACCTTTTATTGATATTTGGCAGGTTTCCAAAAGGAAATGTCCTAAAGGATGCCTGCATGTGCAAAGGAACAACATTCCATTAGGGTGGAAGAAAGCATTCTTCCTGGCTACTACAATCTCCAAAGACAATGAGAATGTGGATCGACAAACATTTATGGTACCAGGTTGGTCACTTCACCAGTCTGTCAGACTGTTGTACTTAGATGCTGATCAGTTGGTATAGTAGTCATTTAAATCACTAGATTAAAAAAATATGTTTTCTCTAAATGCTTTCTTCACCTTACTATTTGTCTGTCAGCATGAGATCATTATCTCCTGGCAAGGTTCTGTTCCATTGACATTATCTCTTAATTATATTAAAATGAAAGACAGAAGAAAAATGAATATTTTACTGTTCAAGAATAATTTCTAAAACTATAATTTAAATTTAAACAACTGTGTCAATAAAGCAGAGGGAGGATGCTCTTCAGATTCAGTGTAATTGCTGCAGTAAGGAAAATGGATTAAGTTTCTTAATCTGGTAAATAAATCCTCATAAAAATGGCATAAATTTTATAATCCACTCTGTCTGAACCTGTTTTTTTCATGGCTGCAGGAAGCTGATGAAGTTGGGCAGATGGTCACCGAAGTGGTTTCACTGGAACCTCTCGGGCCAGCCATGATGGGTTGGCCTCTTGGTTCATGTAGGTGGCACCTTGCATTACTTCCCATTGCCAATGTGAGCCAGAGGAACACACAGCCTTCTTTCTAAAGGCTAACCAGTTTCCATTCCAGCAGCTCCTACAATTACAAACCAAATATTTAGGATAGTCGTTCCAAGGAATTTAAATATTAAATAGGAGTAAAAAACAATAAAATTTAGAATTAAATTCCCCCATACAAATGACATTAATTAATATGCCAAAGTACAGACCTTTCCTGTACCTTTAACTATAGGACAGTTATAATGAAATTGATTTTTTTCTTCTTACTGTGTTTTAAATCCTGCTCATTACTGGCAGTGTCTGGGTGCAGCCACCCTTTTAATTGCTGTTAAATGCAACCAGAAAGAAATTTGTATTCATTCCTCAGAAGAAACCAATGCTACAGGGGTGTGCCTGAATTGTGGGTGGAGAAAATGTACTGTTTAAGAACTGGTCATGCTCTCATAATTAGGAATTAATTGAGTTTTGCATGTAAATTAGGCTTGACCAACCTCTCTTTTAATTGTGAATAATACTGTGTTTTCATAATTCTAGAACATGCCCTTTAAACTAGAGACTTAATTCAAATTACAGATTATAAATTATTCAAGCACATGCCTTTCAAAACATTTGGTTCTCCAGGTCAAATGGTTTTCTCCCCTCACAGTCTCAGTGTTAGCTGCAGGAGTAGAATCCTGTAATCTGTCATGTTTAAAGTAATACCTATAGACTGTGCAGGGAACACAGGACATAACTTTGGATTGACCTCAGTAAGTGAAGCTTTCATCTTCTGCAGAGTTTTAATTAATAGAACTCTTTTCTCAGATAATTTTATGTAAAAATATTTTCTTCCAAACTCTCTGCCAACTCCTTCTGGTTGGGTCTGAAAAAGGAGTGAGGATGAAAGTGATTTTTTTATTTTAATCTATTTCTTTTTTAACAGAAGTCATTTTTCAAAACAGCCACCCACTGTTTCAACACTAATGGCTCCAAAATGTTAACCCACACTAGTGGACGTAGTTAATATTCTCTATGAGTCAAAACAGTTTATTTCCAGGTTGGTAAAGGCTGTTTACTTGTCAATTTAAAGCAAATTCTTCAGTTTGGGTATATCTATAGCATTAGAGGTTCTTACAGTTACTTCCAGCACCCCTCTAATGATCTTAGTCTAATGTTGATGCTTCTTTACATTAATTGGAAATGTGTTCTTAATGCTTAGAATAGACAGGTGCTACATAACTAAAAATCCTATCTATGTGTCAAAGTCAAGGAATCCTGGGGCAGGTCTGGGGTGTGGACAAGGAATTTGTTGTGTGTGAAGCACGGAGAGAGAAGGAAGAAAATCTGGTCTTAAGTAGCCATTTGCTGCAGTTAAAAATAATTTTGGATATTCAGAGTCATCAAACTAGAAAAGTTTGAGTGGTCACAATGCATGTAATTTGTAGGAGATTTTAAAAATACTTTAGATATATTATAACAGCACTTACTTGGCTGACACCAGAAAGCCGTTAAACATAAGTGTAAGACATTAGTAGGTATTTTCAACTGAATAGCAGAATAAACACGTTACCTACCTTATCAGTGTGCTGCTCCTTACATGGACAAAAGGTGAGCAAATATTGGATTTTATTTCCTTTATTTTACAGCATCAGTGTGACAACAAGTGAAGGATTTCGGTGTGAAGGCGAGTGAGGCAATTAATTTCAGTTTGTATGGGTTGGGAAGCCACCAGACCTTTACTCAATGTTGCATGTGGAGTGGGTGTTGTAGTGCTTGTTTAAAAGCAAGGCAAAGATTTACATTTTTTTCTCATGCAGGTTTCCAGATCCCTGTGGTTTATGAAATTAGACCCAGTTTTCATGCACCTATTTTACCAGGTGCTTTATGCATGTTAAACCCCACAAATGCTCTAGAAGTACAGTTAAAAGATGTTATACAGAAATAAACATTCTACTGTCTACAATATCACTTACTTTTTTAAAAAAAATAAACATACAAAAAAATAGGCTTTATAAAAACCTTCCTGACCCCGCACAGCCCCCATGCATCCTCAGCCACGAATGAAATCATCACTGTCTGAGAAACTCTTTTGGTTTAAGATTTTTATTCTTCTGCATTTGTGTTTTTATTTTTCTCAGAATTTTTTTGTGAAATTTTATCCTTGCAAAAATTAATCAAAAAGCTAGAGCAATTGCCTACACTTAACACCCTTGTCAAACCTTGAGAAATTTGATTTCTCTGGTTTTTACTTTCCTCAGACATAGGAAACCTATCCCTAGAGCCTTGGAGTCTCTGATACTTGTGCATTTGGAAAAGTGTGACATTCTCTGAGGAAGCTGTTGAAGTTACAGCTCTTTTCATGATGGTCACTACACAAGGTAAATGAATGTGGTTTATACATGAATATACTCTTCCCAGGTTACTCCTGCTATAAATGACACTCACCTCAGACCTACAAGTTACTGTTCATCCTTGACATTTCTTTGGACTTAGGAGGAATGGTGGAGATTCAGACTAATTCCTCATGAGAAGGTTTTTTTTAAGTGATAGCCTATGTATTGCCATGCTATGCTTGTGAAAACTGTGCTTACTTATGATCTGTCCTTAAAAACATATGCAAGGCAGCAATTTTTTTCTTAAATGTTGATAAAAGTAAATGTTTAGCTTTTATGATTAATTTCATTTTTCTTTCCTTCTGCTTTATCAGGTTGTCATTCAAGCTCCTTAACAGTCTCAAGGACTCTGTTAATGTCACGTGAGAAGTGTCAAACTTTTAGTAAGTTAGCATTCTGCAATTACTTGTGATAGCCTATGTATGTTTGTGAGAAAAATAAAGATTTGTCTATTTTTAAGTTAGTTGAAGCTATAACCAGTGTCATTTCTATGATTAAGACAATTAAGATCTAACTATGGTTGGTTAGATCTTCTCTTCCATTAGATTTTATGTATATGAGAAATTCAGTTAATTCTTTTTATTTCCCCTCTTCCTTTCTTTCCCCTCCAGTTTAGATGTTGAAAAGATAAATTGCCCATTTTTATTCTACTCTATGCTTAGAATAACTCACTGGTAAAGACACTCGATGTCTTAGCTATTTTATTGTCCAGCTGGCCTGTAACATTCCTGACCACAGTCTTCTAACTCATGCCAGCCAGATTTCATAAAGGTGAGGAGAGGAGGGTGATCATTTCAAAGGTAATTGAGCTGCTGAGGCAAACAGGTCCTGGTGGTGATGATTGGCAACTGAATGATAGTGGTTCTACCTAATGGTAACAACCTCATCTCAAATTTAATATTAACAGTCCTATATTAAAATGTCTAATGATGGTTGATTTCAGAGAGAGTGTTAGATAGATAGTTACAGGATTCAAAAGAAATAAACTGGCTTTTACTGTGTTGTGCCATGGAGGGATGTCCTGGCAACCAGACAGAAAGTGTTAACTGAGCAGTTACCACTGTAGCAGGGCAAGGTCTACTTGCTCCAACAGAGGCAGTAGCTTAACTGTTAAATTAAATTTAATTAAGTTGACAGCAATTGTAAAACTGTTTACTGTAGAAAAGCATTTTGAACAGGGAAATGATTTAAGCAGCTATGTTTCTGTTTGTGTCGTCTCACAAAGGTTCCCAGTGTGTGTTTTCCACACTGAAAACTTGAGAGGCTATAAAAGCCCTCAGTGTATGAACTGGATTATAAAACGTTTTTCAAAATAAATTTACATTGTAAATGCTTTTTCTACTTTGCATCCTTTCTGGAAACAATTTTTTTACTTTTTATACAATCAGATAAATGTATTATCCCTTTATCTGCAGCTGAATAACCAAAAAGCAGCATTTTGATGGATGAATCTTTACTACCATGGGGTACATAACAGGTTTTCTTTCCTACCTGTGGTTTGGTGTTTAGAATATAGCATGGGGCTGCTGGTCATGATAAAAGCGACATTTTCTGCTTTTTTAGAGTCCTGTTTCCAGAGAGATTTTAAGAATTGAACAAATGAGCAATTATATAGATGTTCAGGGTGATTTACATTTAATCTCTGTATGTTCAGAGTGGACTACAAATAACAAGTTTGGAGACTTGTTACAAATATGACTGGGACCAAAGGTACAGCACAGGCAATTTTTGTGTCAGAGCTGAGCCCTTGTTGACTCAAGGAAAAGAGAAAGAGAAGAGAAAAACTAACTAAATTTTAGGTGTGGAAGAGGTATAGTAGAATATTCCTCTCTTCTGAAAGCAGAAGTTGGAGTTTTTTCATGTCTAGTGAGGGATGGTTTTCTCCTAAGTTTGCATTTGTTCCTTGTTTGAGCTTTTAGTTTTTCATCATCTTCAACCACTTCAATCACAACTTATGTAAGTAACCTCCGAAAAAGATAGGTTAAGGGTAGAAGAGACAGTAAGGTGGGAAATCAGAGGAACTCTGAGGCAGACTGGGAGGAAGTGCAAGGAGCCCCTCAGCAGGTGTTTCCATCCCTGAACGCTGTCCTGCAGTGCTGAATTCAGAGCCACACACTCACAAAGCTGTGCAGTTTTGAGGAGAGGTTGGCTGCTAGAGGACACAAAGAGAAGGGAGGCATGTTAGTGGTGTTCCTGTGGTAACTATTGTGGAGTGGAACAAATCATAAAATGGCTTGGATTGGAAGGGACATTAAAAATCATCCAGTTCCAACGCCCCTGCCATGGGCAGGGACACCTTCCACTAGACCAGGTTGCTCAGAGCCCCATCCAGCCTGGCCTTGAACATTTCCAGGGATGGGGCATCCACAGTTTTTCTGGAAAACCTGTTCCACGGCCTCACCACTCTTATAAGTGAAGAATTTCTTATTTATATCTAACCTAAACCTGCTCTCTTTCAGTTTAAAGCCATTCTCCCTCACCCTGTGATTACATGCCCTTGTAGAAAGTCTCTCTCCATCTCTTTTGTAGGCTTCATTTGGGTGCTGGAAGGTGCTTGTAAGGTCTCCCTGAAGCCTTCTCCAGGTTGAACAACCCCAGCTCTCTCAGCCTGCCTCCATAGGAGAGGTGCTCCATCCCTCTGATCATCCACATGGTCTCCTCTGGACCCGCTCCAACAAGCCTGTCCTTCTGGTGTTGGGGCCCCAGAGCTGGGTGCAGTACTCCAGGTGGGGTCTCAAAGGTGAATGTTTGCAGAAATGCATTAAATTAAACCAATACATCTTTTGACACAAAGAAGAATTATTCACCTACAACCATCTCTCGGGGGAATGTCAGAAATAAAATACACAAAAATCTGGATTCACTAATCTTGTGCTCCCCGGGACTTCAGGTCATCCAATACCTTGATGAAACAGAGTAGCTCAAACAAAAGTCCTTCCTCTGGGATGTAGACATCTATAGAATGGACTTTTCCCAGAGCTATTGGAAGATCAATGAACTAACAGCTGTGGGATATGATGAACTGAGAGCAGCTTTATGGGAGAGACTTGTGACTTTCAGTGATTACAGAATATGCTAGAGATCAGACCAGAGAGATTAAATAATATATTTGTTATTAAATGGAAATTTAACCACACTTAGAGGAAGGCATCATTTTTACAATCTTACATGGTATAGACTCTTCAAACACTTCACAAGAAGACCTGGTAGTGAATCTCTGCAGTTCTGGTTGAGGTGACCATTAAGTACAACAGAGGATGAAGCATGGGAAAACACACTGTAAACAGGCTTCATATCCCAGGCATGGGGCAGCTCAGTTCTTGCCTGTACACCTTTTAACTGTCATCACTGGGCTTTGAATTTCTCAGGGTCAGCGTCCTTAGCAGGAGGAGGGAAGCAGTTGGAGATTTGAGAGAGCTCACAGCCCATCCTGGAGCACTACACGTCTGCCCAGGCTCCTGCACCCTTGTGTGGAGTGTTGCTGCTGCCAGTGGTAAATATAGAACGTACTGTTTTGTTTCTCATTTGTTAGGAGGGGAAATTAACTTTTGGCTGTGGTGCTGGAAAACTTTGAGCAGCACATGACATACAACCTTCTCAGTTAATAGGTGGAAACAAAAGTGGTTTTACTCTCCTAAATGATGCCCCCAGAGGTCTGTGTGCCTCTGACAAAGCTGAATGGCCACCAGTAAAACTGACTTTCAGGAACTGTAAGTAACATGATGGCTGGGGCTAATCTTTAGTCTCGCCACAATTCTTACATGAGGTCTCATCCATTTGAACAGCTACAAGGTCATCTTCATGTCCAGATTAAGATATAATATCCAACCTACTCCCCCACCTTTGTCCTTCAGCATTCTCCCCCACTTTGTTTTCTTGGAGGATGAAACAGCAGCTGAAATATTGCTTCTGTAGTTAATATACCTGGCTACAAATATGGCAGTAGCCTATAATTTAATTTAGGAAAATTAGAAGGCTATTTCTGACCCAGCAACATTAGAAATTGAAGTCTATTTGTCACCTGCAAACACAGAGCTCAGACAGCAACAGTGCAAACTTCTTCATATTGGTCCCTAGGGTGATACTAATGTTGGCTGGGAGGAAGATAATTCATTTTGTGGACCCTGTTTCAGAGCAAAGATTACCTACTGTGCTTAATTGTGTGCCTGGTTAGGAGGACATTGTATGACTGGGAACAGTGTTGATGCTGATACACCTGTGATCCCAGGACAGAGATTCAGCTTGCTTTCAAACTGAAGAATTGGCGCTCATAGTTCTAACAGAAGATGAGAACAAATACCAAAACCCCATCCCCCCAGCATTGCAATCAAAGAGCTGTCCAGTCTTCAGGTGTAATGTCAGTATGTACTACCAAGCCACTACGGACAATTTCACATGCTACCTTGTAATAGACTTTTGATAACATGTACCAAGCTGTGATTTGCTCATTAAAAACATCTAGAGACAGTTAATTTACCAATACATTTTTTTAAATGAACTAAACACGGATTTATCTACTTAGAAATTGGTGTGTATTGCTCTTTCCAAATTCAGGTTCAAAGAGCCACTGTTTTACTAAGAATTAAATACAGCTATCGAGTTTTGTACTTGTTGTTAAAAGTATGTGTAATTAGCAAACATTACATTGTTGTGCAGTGTATTTTGTTGGTAGAATTGTGGATGCATTTTTCTGATGCATCTTTTCAGGTGTAATTCACTCATCTTTCAAAAAAATCATCAATAGAAGTATTTGTAACTACCCCCTTCTCCATGTACTGACACAGTGCACAGTGGATGCCCCAGCTCTGGAAGTCTTTAAGGCTGGGTTGGACAGACCTTTGAGCAACCTGGTCTAGTGGAAAGTGTCCATGGCAGGGGGGTTGGAATGAGATGATCTTTAAGGTCCCTTCCAACCCAAGCCATAGGGCCATCTTCTGGCCCTATGACAAACTGTTTTGCTTTACAGTTTTCAGGCCTGTAGGTTGCTGTCATTCAGACAATACCAACATTTACTGAATTTCTTGAAATCTGTCAGCTTTGGGTATTGGTATTTTTAAGATTGTGTACTTGCTCAACTTCAGTTCAACTTTTGAGTGTTTCAAATCCTTTTAAGCATAGGCTGATTAAAATAATTTAAAACTAGTACTGTATTGATTCAACAGTTTTGTGAATGAACAAACAAAGGAAAGGTTTGCATCTTTATTAGCATGGCGAAGAATACTGTTTCTGTGGTCTGCATGTTGTGATGATGATTTGACTTTCTTGGAGTATAGCTTTTCAGAATTTCTTGGAGTTTGGGTGATACAGACAAAGTTTACAACTTGACTGTTGTAAGGCTGAGTGTTGTCCAGTTTGAAATGACCTGTAGCTGGCCTTGTGTTTCTGTTTTGCTAAATGAAAAAGCTTTCGCCAACTTTTTTATTGCAACTGAGTAAATTGCCAAAGTAGTAATTAGGCTGAGGTTGGATCCCGTTCTCTGACTTATAGCATTGCCTCACAGAGAAGGCAGCAAGGGAATTATTTACCTTTTAATTGTAGTTCTCTGAAGGTGGGAGTCTCTATGGATTGATGCTCAGGGGGTCTCAGCTGTTGTGACCTTGGGTACTGAATGACTAGATTAAATGGTAAAGTTTAGAACTGGTCATAATGAGTTAGTACAAAAAGATGCCTTAAGGGGTCTATATGGCATATCATAGCCCCTAACTCCCAAATCCTTTTCAGACTAATTATAATAATTAGAACTTAAATAGGAATAAAACCCCAGCTCTCAGGGGGAAGTGGGAGGATGAGTGTGGCTCTAATAGCGGACACCATGCTCAGAGAACTCAATTATAAGCAAGTAATTTTCTTCTCTCCAAAAGGTAATTGGCCTCTTCCACATCTCTTTTCTCACAGATGATGGGGGAGAATTGTGTAGAGAGGGTGCTTGCTGCCAGTAGGATCCAGGATTTCTGGTTAACGTGCGGAAATGAAAACCAGCAATGGCCTTAATATTCTCCTGGACTAAAAAGAAATGTCCTGATGCTACAAAATGCCCAGTAGGATACATATGGAAAAAAATATAGAGTACAGTAGGTGGATGTATTGAAAGCATGTTGTCTTCATTGTCCTGGAGTTAGATGACTTCCATACAAATCCAGAACAGGAGCAACTCTTAAAGCTTGTTGTTGCATTTCAATATCCCATTGTTGAGACCATCCCACAAATAGTGTTATAATTTGGCTAGATATTCCTCTGAGACTGCCAGGAGTGGCCAGTTAGTTCAAATGTGGCAGCAAATTCATTATAAGCAGTATAGCTTAGGTTTTGCATTTTTAACATGCACGTTTAACATCTACTTTTTTACGGTTTTAGTTGAGGAGCTTCACTGTAAGGTGTTGCCAAGAAAAGAAGCTTCAAGGATAAATCTGTACACCCCTCTCCTGCTGCTGTTTTTCCTTCTCTGGCCAGGCCACCCCAAGTAGCTCTCCAGCCTGGCAGAGGTACAACTCCTGAAGGATCTAAGTGAGTAGAGGTTTGCTCCTGCAAAATTCAAAAATATTCTGCTGATATTCAGTTAAGTTTGAGTGGGTTCTGACCTTTCAGAGTGTTTGGGACCCTTTATAATTCAGGAAATTGATTTACTGGGATGTTGACTGCAAATCTCTGATTGTGGACAATGCCAGAACAAACCTGTGATTAAAGTTATGAAATCGTATAATGTCCTGCAGAGAGCAGTTTACTGGCCAGGTTGATATCCTTAATTTGACACCTTTCTAGTACCTCTGAGATTTGTTTGCAGTTAGTAAAATGCATGAAGTTCTAGAACAGAAACATGTGGCTTTTAGTTTTAAAACATTTTGTAACTGACTGATTTCATCTGACAGTAGTCTCAGAACAGATAGTGATTGTTTACAAAACCAGATGTTTTTATCTCATATTCTATAACTCTTTACAGTCAGGGGGGGAAATAAATAAACCAGTTTCCCGAAGACATATCTTTATATAAGAACAACACACTTTCTTCACATTCTGTGTGGTCTCTGCTCTGAGAGTATTAAAACTTTGGATGTCCAAATGTCTACATTTTTAGGGACTCTTTCAGACGAGGCAGCAGTCCTTTTCTTCCAGCTGCCTCCAAATCACAAAGTTAGTGCTCACGCATATTTCTATCTGCAGTGTATTTAAGGATGTACCTGAAAGTGCAATTACCCCAGGAACTCCTTGGCTGGAAGATAAAATTGATTGTTCTCAGCTTTCCAGTAATGGGTAGAGAACTGCACAATGCTGTGCACCTGCAATGGACTCTATATTGCTTCTTGTATCAAACATTGGGAAACTTTTAACTAACAAATCTCCAAATGGTGTTTTTAACCTCATTGATGTTCAGCATCTGGAAAAGCTGTGGTTGCCATAGTAGCAAGTTGTTGCCTGAGCGATAGTGTTCTCATGATGTCATCAGAAAACAGCCTGTTCCCAGGAATACCTTGAACTCCATATATAAAAGTGCTGCCCTCAGAGTAGTTCAGCATGGAAACAATAAGAAATGCATGTTTTTATATTGTTATGAAATACCTCTTTTCTATGTGCTGGCACATCTTGACATCTATGGTGGAATTTTTAAAGAAAACAGTAGAATTGCTTTGAACTTGTTGAAAAAGGGTTATTATGTAAAATGTGTATCTGACAGTGAGTGTTTTTTACATCAACCACAATGGTTGTGTGCCTGTCCTATAGGCTGGCTATTGTTTAACTGTAGTGTTTTATTCTATGTTGCAAGGTTCATAGGAGTTTCTTAACTCCATTCCTGAAAGAACCCCAAGTTTAAAGCTTAGTGATGGTTTATTCTTTTCTGTTCTCAGCACTTGACAAAGAGTGCCCTTTTCCTTGACATATATTTCTCTATAGAAATAATAGGCACTCTATGAATTGTCTCTTTTTTCTAGGTGGATTCATATGCGATAAGTAGCAGCTCTGAGATGGAGGATCTGAGATAGCACACACTAGTGTGGGAGTGGCAGTAAGGGAAGTTGCTGTGGTACTCTGTACTGTACAGTGCATTTCTACACGTCCTCATCTTATACCAAGAAGTTTTGAGTAGAATGAGTCATGTGACTGCATTTACAGCTTTTTCTAGTGCATTGCCATGCATCCAGGAACCTTTACATGACCCACACACGTGTGTCAAGTGACAGAGCATCTCACCTGGACTATGAGAGTGTTCAGTGAGACTGTTGCTTTCTGGCTAACTGTACCAGCTCTGGTTGGGATAACGGAGCAGGTGTGTACTGGCACAGCTACTTCTCATGCCATGAAACACCTGCTCTGTTCTTAACCTGGCAGGTCAGTCTATTCTAGTGTAGGGCAGAACTCTTGGGGGTCTAGCCCCCCCGTGTTTAGGCTGGGGAACCCAACCAATTCTTAATCTCTCTCTGAAACTGCTAATATTGTATCACAAGATCAGGTATATGCTGCAAAGATATTGATTGGATCTTTGGAAGAAATTATTTACTTTGCTGTGGGGATGGTGGGACATTGTCCCAAGCTGCCCAGAGAAGCTGTGTATGCCCCATACCAGGAGGTGTTCAAGGACAGTTTGGATGGGGCCTAGAGCAACCTGATCTAGTGGAAGGTGTCTCTGCACATGGCAGAAGGGTTAGAACTAGGTGATCTTTGAGGTCCCTTCCAACCTCAACCATCCTACAATTCATTTTAAAATACACTTTAAATGAAGCTTTTGAAGACAACAGAGATTGAGCTATGTAGATGGAGAAATGTAGTGTTTGTAAGGGAATGTTTGCACTGTGTATGTTTCACTCTAAGTCAAACAAAATATTTTGCAGAATCTGTTGTATTTATTATTGGTCTCACTGCGCCTTATAAAATAAAAAGGATTATTTTCTGCAATTGAAGGTTAGGTTTGTTGTTTTTTTTTAAACAAATAGCTGTTAAAATTGTGTGATGATAATGAAGAATAAAAAGATTCTTCCAGTCTCTTCTTTCTTCCAGAAAAAAAATGCTAATTGGCCTGATCTGCTTTTTAATAGCGGCATTTATTACCTATTGAGGCAAATAAGTTTGTTTAATTCCCATTTACTTTTATTCCCTTGGAAGGATAGTTCATTTATATTTCATTTCATGTAGGACACTCTGGACTTGAGCTGTCTTGTAGCAGAGAGAGCTGGAGAATGGAGCAACAACTGTATTATTGAAGAGCTCCATAGCCACAGACTGGGAAAAGCATGATCGGATGTGATTTTCAGAACAGATGCCCAAGCAGAGTTGGCAGTTAATTAAAAGCACTATGTACTTAATGATTAACTAATCACAGCGTGATGGCATTCAACGGAGATGCAAGAAACTTCTCTGCTGGATTCAACAGAGAAACTCCTAATGTCTGCCTTCAGGGTACCGTACTTACAGCCGTTTGCTTTTGCATTACCAGCAGAGACAACACGAGCAGTTAGTCTGGCAAATTTCATTAAGCATTGCTTAGCTAAAACTTTAAAACCAGAAAAGATGAGCTTAGTCAATACTGTATCAGCTATACCTACAGCACAGCGTGTCTTTAGCAAAGGTATTTCACAGCCATATTGTCAAACAAATGATTGCAAAGCACTATGAGCATTTAATCATGCTTCATGAGGAAGAAGTAGTAAGAATTATTTCCATTCTACCAATGAGTTAGATGACATAAGTACCATGTCTGTAAATAACAGCCTGGAAAGGTCTGGATTTTCATCAGCAGATGATATTTATTTTCTTTGCAGTAGAATTACGAAATCATGCTTATAGAGTAACACCTATTCACTTCAAGGTTATCTTACTCTCCCCAGTTTTTTTTGCTTGTTTGTTTTTTTAAGATTTACCCTCATGTATTCATTTTTTTTTGCACAGGATGTGACACTCTTCTTGCCTAAATTTATGTACAGCACCTAGCAACATAAGATGCTGTGGTGTGACAACACAAATAATTACGATATCGCATTTCTGCATTTCATAGATTGTGATCATAGAAAACCCAGTTATGTGCAAAATGTGATGCAGAAAGCCAAGGCATTTTCAACCCAATTAGAAAGCAAATTTCTAGGAAATCTCTGGGGTGACTGCTTTTTTGTCACAATTCTGCTTCATGGTGTGGATGCAGTCCAGATAATTAGAGCTAGAAAGGAGAATGACAGTGGATTTAAAAAAAAAAATTACAGTTTGAATTCAGTGATGATACTGAAGAGAACATTTTAAAATTATTGTTACAGATTGCCAAAGATAATTGCTCCTGTGTGAGCGTGTTTGGCAATATAAAATGGCTACTTCTTCCAGCAGTGAAGTGCTCTGCCTGGCTGTAAGGATGTCTGGATCCTACTCCTGACTTGTGTAGGCTGTGAGTGCAAGATACTGAGCCTCTATCTTCTTTCTTCTGAAATTTGTGGGTAGCAGTATCTAATATGGGAAGAAATGCTTGGAGTAATTAAACACGTACACTGTGCACAAGAGATTCTTGGCTAGAACAGGCTATCTCACCCAACACCAAGGCAAAGTGGGACTTATTCTCTTGATACAGTTTGAAGATCATTTACTTCTTTGCAGTTAGGTCTAATTGAGGGAAAAAATAGCATTTATTACCTCCAGTGTCCCTTTTGCCATGGCCAGCTGGTGTGCACATACTGTGCTTCAGTGTGAAATCAGCTTTTCCCAAAGCAGAGCTTTTGGAAGAATAAGCAACCAGCTTTTCTTTTTCAGGAAATGGGTAGAATGATAAGACTGACTGGTTGCCCCTGTGGTGGCAGCAGCCATTCCACCCATGTTCCCGTCAGGCGGGGTCTGTGCCCCCTCATCACCCTGATAATCCCTTTTGCTGTCATTCCCCAGTGTTGCTGCTCTGACTGCCCAGTCTCCAGCAAAACAGATGAGCAGTGAGCTGCAGGCCAGGCACAGAAGGTAAAGGTGTCAAGTAGAGGTCCGGTCTCTTGGTGTCTGACGAAAGCCAGGATGTCCTTCTCTGGATCCTCATGGCACTGCTGCACTTTTCTGGTGCTGCCGCAGACAGGACAAATTTGTTCTGCTCTGCGTGCCACCTCGTGGCTACTGGCATGTAACTCTGCAGAGCTGAGACCCTGTCCTGGGAATTTTCATGTGCTGAGTGGAAGACATGGACAGAGCAGCCCAAGCGTTGTTGATTGCTGTCCAGAAGCCTGAAAAGGTGAAGCACTTGTTAAACTCCCTCATCCTTCTGTTTCAGGTCCCTTGTTGCACTGTGGAGAAGCCAATGCAAAGTACCTAAAAATAAAGATGATTTTAGGATAGTCATTACTAAAGTCAAGTTGTTTCCAGACCCCTATCAGAAGAGGGGAGTCCCCAGGGCTGCAAGGCTGTAGCACAGCTATGGGGCTCAGAGATGGGAACACTTCAGGACTTCTGCTGCAGTGTGCGAATCTCCAGATTTTGACACCTCTTTTAAAAAGGGGTAATAGTTGTTTTTCCCCTTCCAGGTAGTTGTTTTTCTATGAAGAAAGACATCAGTAGAGATTGACCTGCAATGAGCTTGCCAAGAGAAGTTGTCTGTCTCTATTAAGAAAGCAAAATAATAGCTACTGACCGAGTTAGAGGCAAGAAGGAAATCAAATATTGGCACAAACTGATCTGACAGTACACCTTCTTTGCTGCTCTGAGAGGAAAAAAGAATAAAAATAAGTGTTGCTAAAGTGAATGTGCTTGGTACTTTCCCCATACAGGAATAATATATTGTTCTTGTTTTCAAGGTAGAAAAACAAAGGGAATAAGTGCAACACGAGCAAAGCATGAAGTGGCTCCTCTCCATGGTAACATGTTACATCAGTAACATCTTTTTTGTGGTAAGGCATATAGGAAGCTCTTAAGCCACACAGGAAGAAAGCATCTTGACTAGCTCTCTGGAATAAACAACCAAGAATACCACAGATGAGAGATACTTCAAATTGTATTTGGGTTGTGGGATGTTACTTTGGTATCATAACGGACTTGTGCCAACATATCAGAACTTTCCATTGTCATCAGAGGGACTTTTAACCTTTTTTTTTTTTTAACTGAATCCTGAAACCAAGATTACTGTAGAAAAGGCAATTCATTGAAAAGGCCATTTTTTAAATGGGAACAACAGTAATAGAGTCCCTGTTACAGTATCCTGGGTGCAGAGGAGGCTGACCTTCCTTACAGGTTGGCTTTTCCCATTGCTCTCAGCTTTATATTGCCACGAAAGGAAAACCTTTCTATTGTTTCAGATTTCTCTGTTAAGATTATCCTCTAGATTTTCAGTCACTTGAGGACAAAACCCCAGAAAAGAGATGCCAAGAAACAACGAGATCAGAAAGAATGGCTTGTGATGGCTGAAGCACTGAGTTGCTCTGTGGGAAGAGACAGCCCAGCCACACGAGCTCAGCTATCAAGTCCTGATCCCTTCCTTTGGTATCTACTTGACAATGTCCCTTCCAAGAAGAACAAGCTAGCAGGAGGAGAGGATCAGTGAGAGAGTGAGTGGTGTTCTTGCTGATAGTTCAGTGTTTGTGTGTGTGTCCATCTGAGGGTGAGTTCTCCTCTTTCTCTGTCACTGCATGAGACAGAGAATTGTGCTGGTTCATGCTCTGGCAGGAGCATTGATGAAAAACCAGTGTTTGCCAAATGGAGAAATTATAAAAGCCACCAAAGCAACAACAACAAAAAGATGTAGAAGTTAATATCTTCAAATACTGGAGAATAAGAAAAAATTGAGGGTTTTTTTTTATTTTTAAATGCTAGAGACTCAGATGAAAAGATTGCTTGCAGTTAAAGCACCAAAATGGGATGCAGGTAGCTGACTTCCACCACTGCTGAAGAAAGGCTACTTTGTATAATTGTTAGAATGAGAAAATTCATTGAGATCTGACCTTCAACATATAACCCTTACTTTCTAAATTGCTTTCTAATGTTGTGAACCACTGAATGATAAAAATGATTTCTCATTATGTTTGTCTCATTTCTTTGTTACTCTGAGTTTATTAAAATGTCAGTTATTTTTTAACATAGGAAGAATTTCTAGGTGAAACTTTATATTAGAAATTTATATTTGAGTTTTTTGTAAAGGAAGATGATAACAATGTGTAAGTACATTGAATTTCAAATTTCATATTTAGCAGGTATTGTCCTTCTGTGAAAATCAGTGAAAGCATTAACTAAATAAATTTTCCAAAGCCTGATCTTGTGTTGTTTCCACTTGCTTCAACGACTATCCATCCTTTATTAAGACCAGCCTATAACTTGCAAAGCAGGGTAATGGGGTAGTTCTTCTGTGAAGAGGTATGTACGCTTTTTGATGTGCCATGTGTGGTTCATTGTAGTTTTTCTACTTCCTTACAAAAGAAAAAGGATCTTATTTTAGAATAGGTATGCATTAGCTAATGAAAAGGTTCAGAAAATATGGCTCAGAGCAGTAGAATAGCACTCCCTCCCATTTTTATACAATCAAAACAGATTTACAAAGAAGGACATGCTACTTGGAAAACGAGCCCTGAGATCAATCAGTTGGTTCTGCTTGTTGCTATGTAAACTTCTTGCTTAATTTTCAGCATCCAGAAGCTTAGAGGATGAATTGACCTTGTACAAACTTAGCCAACCTCAGCAATCTCCCGCCAGATGTGCACTTCATTATTTAGGTGATACCACACTGTCAGACTCCTTCTGAAATGAAGTGGACATGCCAATGCAGCGTCTGGTCCTCAGATCCTCAGCTCCTGTAAGTAGAAAACACTGTACAGACGGAGAGCTGATTCCATGTACTCCAGGGAGACTCACGTGGATTTGAAATGTTAATCGATGCAGTTCAGAGCTCTCTAAAAGTTCTGTCCTGAAAGTGGTAGAACTTTAAAACTTCTGAGCTACTTCATGTCTCCATTCTAAATGTGTGTTTATAATGTGTTTCAGAGTTCAGGATTTCAAGTATTTATATAGATTTGATAGCCGATAACCCTTAGTTATTTCCATTTTTATACTACGCTTTAAATGTATTTGATTTCAGGCTCTGCACATTTATAGTTGTAAGAAATTGTGTGCCATCATATAAATTAGACTTCTACACCTTTCCTTCTGTGTTTTTTATTTTTTTTTTAGAATTGTTTGGTTTGGGTTTAGTTTAGGGGATTTCCTGTTATGATTTTGTTTCCAAGAATTGGCATCACTGTCGTATTGAACACCTGTAAGACTCCCTCCGTGGGGAGAAAATTGAGCAAGTGAGTCCCCAGGGCTCAACATTTCCTCCTTTGATCAGCAGGTTCAGGCCATAGGGAGGAAAGACATTGCAGAGCTGTGGTCCCCTCGTTAAATGTCCTGGTTAGGACATAACTGGTGCCCAGCTACCCTGGCGGTATACGATAGCTACTGAAAGGAACTGGATGGAGTGATCAGTAAAATTTGAGGCTTTCTATTTCCAGAGTGGGCAATGAAAATGGCACAGCAGGCTCTGGGAGATCCACAAAGCAGCAAAAGTGAGCAGAGGCACCTTGGAGAGCAGCCTGCTCCAAGAAGAGAATAAGCAGAAATAGCTCAGTTGAATCAGTGCAAGCCATGCAATGAGTGGATTTCAAAAGAACAGTTTAAAAAGCATGGTGACTCTTGCAGAGAGCAAGGGGGACTTGTAACAACACTGATTTTCCACCTAACTTGATGGCTGGTTGTGAGTTTTACTTTCTAAATAAACATGTGCTTGGGGGCAAGAAGATGGCAGTCCCCCTCTGAACCCAATGTCTCTTTTTTTAGGAGACAGCTTAAGAATTTCACACCTCACTTAGTGCCAAATTTAATTTAATATTTTTTTATAAAGATTACTTTCACAGTGTGGAGGCATTTGGTTTAAGCAGGGTAGGAAAGATTCTGAGCCTTCAGAAGTGTGCAGCAGAGCATGCCAAATTAAGCTGGTTTTCTAAGCACAAGCAGTTTCTTTGATTTTCATTTATTTATTCATGTGTAATTATTTAAAATTACATACACAGCTAAAAGAAAATTCTCTGAATTCATGGGGAAAAGGACCATTTAAGCTTTACAAAGATGCACAGTACTGTGACAGTTAGCTGAATGAGAGTCCTTCCAATGATATGAGGATTATTTTATGCAGTACTTTTGCAGGGGAGAAGTTTACTTCATTAACTGATGATATCTAAAGCTTTGAGCATTTCATTCTTTGTACATTCAGTAATCTGTTCAGCCATCATGCCAAGCAGCTTTCATTGTAGTCTTCACTCCTGTACATTTTTGTATATCTGAGGGGGGCCTTCAGGTTCCAGATAAAAGATTTGTGTTGTGTAAGGTGTTATACTGCCATTGGATAAAACATTCGTTCTTCGTGGATTTGCAATCCAAACAGACAAAACAGGAAAGGAGGAAGGAGGTGGGTCATGTCTGAGATATCTGCTCAACAGGTGAGAGCAAAGAAAGAAATCAAAATTCATGACTGACTAAGCATTCCACACAGCACCAATACTGTCTGCACCCTTGGTGCAAGCCCTTCTTGAAGGAGCATCTCCATTCTCTCATCAAAATCTATCAGTCTTTTTTTCTGTAAGCAAGTAATCATGATATAAGTATACAAGTATAATTTGACCATACTAAGATATGCTCGTGCATATTCATTAATCAGGTTTATTTTCAAAGCCATGGACAAATTAAACTCAAGCTTCAAAATGGAGCTGGTGTAACATGTTACCACAATGGAGATCCCAAAGAGAGAGAGAGGTTTTGCAGTTGGCTCTTAAACCATGTATCCTAGTCCCAAGCATCCATGCCACAGCTGGTTTCAGAATGAGTGACCAAAGAGTGTGTGCACTCTAAAACAGATAGAGATGGTTTGGGTTTCCCCTGGCCCTGGAGAGAGCAGGCCCCCTGGTGTCTCTCAGAGGAGAGGCAATGGAAGAGTGTTGGCCTCAGTCTTTTGGTTTCTTTTTCCAGGCAAGAAACAGAATAAAGAGAAATTATCAACAACGTTCAGATTTGTCTCCACTGCTGTTATTGAAGAAATACCTGGTACATCATAATGCTAAAAAGCAGTCTGGAAATACATGGAGAGCAAGGAGGCACTGCAGTCAACCAAAGTGACTGATAAAAGGCTGAGTGAGAGCTTTCCCAGAGGCTTCCATGTCACCTGGGTCAATACTCAGTTTTCATCAGACCATGGACGGACCTGGTGTGTGTCAGCCACGAAGGGAAAATTCGTGAGGATGTGGCTGGAGGTACTTGGAGAAGAAAGCACCCAAACCACTTCTCCTTGTGTGTACATATATATCTGGAGGTGAGTCAGCCTACTGGCATGAGGAGAAGGGAGTTGGAAGCACAAGTTACTTGCCTTAATAGCACTGTCAAAAACTTTTAGTTTTCTTTCTTCAAAAGCATTTGAGAACCAGAGAGGACAGCTTAAGAGGAAAGTTGCTCTAATGGAGAGAGATGTGGAGGCAGGCCACTGCACTTTAACTGTATCATTATATCACTGTGGATTATCCCCCATCTGACACACACTCTGAGCTCTTTAAAAATCCAAGCACAAGATGTTTAGCTTAAAATTATTTAACAATATTTTTTTGTGTTAAGATCCAGTTTTTCCCCAGTGTTGATAAGTCTGGCCTGTGCTGCTGGTGCTGGAATGCATGGAGTAGCTGTATTGTTTTAAGGAAACCTGTTTGATGCATGAGCCAAATATTGGAAATTTTGAGACTGTGTTTTGCCCTAGAAATCTTTTTATTGCAGTCCATTCTGTTGCAGACCTGTTTAAAACTAGTTCTTTAATACTTATGGAAGCAAAACTTGCATTTTGAACAGGTCAAGGGAATGATTTCAGCCATAGGTTTACTGTTGCAATAGAGACTGAAAGCATCCTTATGTTTATTGATTATTAGGAGGAAAATTCACCTGCACGCAAAGGGAATTAAAACTGTAGTTTTCTTTAAAAAACTGCCTGAAACAGTGCCAAGGTTTTGTCTCTAGAAATATTATTTATCCTGTTTTACATGTAGCCAGTTTCTAGGGCTGATCAACCTGGAGCTGCATCAACAAAGGGTAATGCTTATCTCTAGTGAAATTCAACCATTAAGAAATGTATCACTTAACACCTCAGCAAACAGGTATTTAATAGCGCTAAACTGTGCAAAGGCTGTCCCCAGAGCATTAAATTTCATCTTAAATGCATCGTAATCATAAGTATATTTTGAATAACAAGGTAATTGTGCATGAAAACTGTTCATTACTTATGCAAATGGTTTGCTGCACTCTGGATCTAAGAGTTGTCTGGGCTGCTTCTGGTTTTTTTTTAAAAAAAAGTATCCTTGTAGTAATTTGTCCTTATTGCCTCTTTTAAAATTCCTTTAACAAAATATCCCAAAATTCTAGTAGTTTTCATTGTGAATAATGTCCACTTATCAGCTTATTCTAAAGCTTTATTTCCTGTTGAGGCACTTTTACAGCAGTGTTTGATTTGCTTGAATTAAGTTGCACACAGTTCTTAATCGTCTTTGACAGCTAATAGTTTAACTCACTCTGCATTCAGTCCTGTCAGCACATGTGTGGACTGTACACCCTTGCACCAGCTGTGCAGTTTTCATCAGCACTGTTAGAAATAGGTGTTACCTGCTAAACAAATAACGCTGGTGGGGAAGAGACACTAGTGAAAAGCAGAAAGGGGATTGAGAATGTGTTGGTACAAGCAGCACCGCTGTCAAATTTGTCTTAATTATACATGCAGGGTATTCATTGGATGAAAGTTTTAGTCCTAATTAAAAGTGCTATTTCTCTGAACTGTCCAATTTGAAGATGAAAGAGGATTCATTCAGGTGTGCACAGAAGGGCTTTGCACATCTCAGCAGTGAATTTTTTTAATGATGAGAAACTTTGGGCCAGTGTTCAGAGCCCAGCCCTGATCTCAGAGTACCTCTGCTGCAGGGCAGAGACAGACACCATCACAGGCCTTGTGCAGAGAGCACGTTTAAAATGTTTTTCCTGAAAAGTCAGTGGACTCCAGTTTCTCACTTCCAGGAGCCCCCTGGTGCTGAGAGGGGTGAAGAGCCCGTGTGTCCCTAAGTCACAGCAGGAATTTTGCAAGTTAAAACCACTTTTCTTACGGAAGTCTCAACAATGTTACTTTGTACAGGACAACTCTAAGGAAAATATGCTATTAGGAACATTAACAGTAGATGATGACAGGTGTTGTTTTGTGAAAGATTTCTCAAGTACGTTGCCTTTCCTTCTGCTCTTCACTGTCTGTGGTAAGTCACGGTTGCTGCAGCTGAATCCTCAAATATGCAGACATAAAATCAGAGCTTCAAAAATTTGTTTGCCATCAAATACATGAAGGAAAGTAATTTAGCAGTCTTCTATGGTCACCAAAAGACAAGTAGCAACCCATTTTTTTCCTCTAAGACTTCTAAGTCTTCTAAGTCTTTCTGTTATGGCAATATTTGTCTGCTTTTTGAGATTGGATTGGCTTTGGAGTCACTTAAATGTGATGTCATCCTATAGAAACCGGAGAGAAAGGATAATATTATGTATAAACTCTCCCCATTGTTGCTCTCGGGGAACTCCACAGGTATAATTATGCCACAGAATAGATTGTACAATAATACAGAAAACTGGAGTAGAAGCTAAACAAGAATGACTGGTGCGTGTTGTCCTCTGCAAAGAAGAGTTTCCAGGCTGTTTGTCTTTATCTTGTGTGGTATTAGGAGGGATTGGTTGTCTGGGTAAAAAAAAAAAGTAAAAAGACACTAAGGAAAACTTAAAATATCATTGTATTTGCAGGACATTATCACCAGTGTGTGAGTCTGTATATGTAAAAAGATTCTTCCTCTATTAGTGTTTTTAGATTTCTCATTAGATAAGGAAGAAAACAGTGCATCAATACAGGAAGAAGGGAGAGAATAAAATTCAGATAAATGCATGTTTATTTTCATGCATTTTCTGAAATATTTTATCAGATGGTCTTTCGCCAGTTCCTGATCTCTTGCATAAGTAATCTTGTTAACAATCAGTGTTGTCCTGCCCCCTGTGTTCCCCTTCTCTGCAGCCCTTGGGTGATCTCTGCTGAGGTTTGAGAAGGGGTGATTGGTGCTTTGTTTCCCTTCAACGTCATATTAGCAATGCTGAAATGTAAAAAAATGTAAATGAGTTTGATTAATATGATCACATAAAGATCTTTTATGAACTATTCACAACCTCATTTCTTGTTGTATCTTTCATAGTTTTGGGAGTTGAATCTGTTTGTTTGTTTGTTTTCTTTAAATTTGCTGGTAGGTTTAGCAGGAAAAAATGGCATAAGAGCTTTCTTTACATCATTCCTAACACTATTCCATAGTCTTTTGAATTATTTCTGCTGTAATTCAGTGTATATTTATTGCTTCATTTCAACTCTACGATCTGTAGGTTTTTAATCAATAGAAATATTTTCCCACTTATAATGCATTAGAAGTTGCGGTGCATCCTGTGATTTTAATTAATTAATTGATTATTTCCCACCCACCACCACTTCCCATTACCCTATGAAGATGCTGGAGCCACTCATTTTTAGTGCCAATAGTTTGATCAGATGAGCAGTTCTCAGATATTATCTAACATTTTGCCTATTCCTTTTGCTATGGAGACCTAAAGCACAAATGATTCATCACACACGAAACAGGATTATTTAGGTCTTTGAAGTATTTAAGTGCATCTTTTAAACTATTGTTAATGTTTAATTTTTAGAAAATGTCTAGTGCCCAGCGTTTAATCCACCTGAGAAATCACTGGAGTAGTTACTCTTTTCTTTTGGGTATTGACTCCCTTGGCCTCATTCTGCTACACTGTCGATCACCAAGTAGTGCTTTTGTTGATCTGTCACTCTGCAGAGATCAAAAGCAGTGAGAATCAAGCCTTTTGCAAGCACACGAAAGCTTTACCACCTGGAAAAGCATGTCAGCTTTTTTGATTTATTTGTTCAGAATTTTTCACTTACTGCCTTCTGGGTCAAATGACAAGTATTTGGAGGCAGAGTGTAGCTTCAAAGTCCCATTTTTTAAGGAACCAAATTATATAGCTCATCTTAGTAGAAAAAAATATTTCTGATCAAGACACTTTACTGCATCATGTTTCTCAAAGGATGAACCTACTGAATCTCCAAGCTGTTTTTCTTCACTAGCCTGATTCATCTAGTGAAAATGGGGGGAAGGCAAGTACAGTTATCAAGGCCCAAAGGCAGAGGATAAAAGTAGAAAAATTGGCTTCTCTCTCCATGACCCTCTCTTTGGGAAACAGTTTTGCTTAATCGAAGGAAAAAAAATTATTTTCTTTATTAACTTCTGAACAAGTATGTAACTCAACACACAGAACTATACTCAGTGACATGTTTTCTTCCTAGCTTTGCTCTAATATTTTTGACAATCCCCATTAAGCCAAATATATTATAACATTTTCTTCTAGAAATCAATTTGCAGAGACAGCTGGCCTGGGCTACTACTTTAGGAAAACACAGATATTTTAAATTTCTTAATGTATTGTCTTAGAAATAACATAATAGGTGGGGAAATAGAGAGGTGGAAATTTTCCTTAGATGAGCATATGCCAGACCTGCTTGCTTTTGAAGAGCTGTGGTTGTCAGAGGTCCAAAATGGGCCAAGTCAAATTAGCACTAATTAGCACTTCAACAGCATCATTTGTGCTGTAAGTGCTGAATTCACCACAACTTGCTACTGCCTCATCGTGGCAGCCTGTGAATAAATCCTTAAGTACCTAGCAGATGCTCTGATGTTTAGAGGCTATAAACCTTGCCACTAACTAGATAGCATGGTAGTCTACATTTCTGAGAACCTGGTATGTTCAAAATGAAAAAAAATATACTTCTTCCTGTTACTAAGGTGAGAGACATGCACTAATCCTGAGACAGTGTTTTCATATGCTACAGGGTTAATTACCCTATTTTTGTAAAGCATTGTTCCAAATTTCTCTAAATTCTATCCACTATTGCATTATTAATCTAATTTGCAAACTAAAATCTGGAAGATTTATTTATAAGAAAGGGTTTTTTTGCACGGGCAGCTGCCTGCATACTTGCCTAATTCCCCTGTCCCATTTAGAAATCCGAGAGTGAAGGTGGCTGCCTCTGAAACAAATAATGCAGAGGGTCTCTTAACAAAGCAATGGGCTGCACTTGCTCTTCTCTTGCAAAATTCAGCGGCGCTGCTCCCTGGCTGTGTGAACAGCTGTGGCTACAGCCCCGAGCAGGCGGGAAAAGAGTGGGTACAGTGGCAGAGAGATGGAGCAGGAGGGAGAAGGCAGCATTTGGTGGAGCAGTTGGGTAGAGACGAATTTAAGGCGAGGGATGGTTGGCAAGAGGTTTTTGAAAATGGTCAAAACATGGAACAGAGCTAGAATTGTGTCCCATGATGCTGACAAGACAACCGAGAGACTGGCTGGAAAGAGTTGCATGAGGACTCTTAAATACATTTGATTTGAGCAATGTTTCTAATGATGATGAGACTGGACATGCTTCATAGGACTACTTGAAGCTTGTTTTTATACTTTAATCATACTAAACCTTCTGACAGCAAGCAAAGGAAGTCTCTCTGCTTCCTCCCTGAAAATGTCCCTCTGAGAGAAACTTTGTTTTTCTCTGACTTAGAAACCCAGTAATGCTCAAATGTGTTTAAAAAAAAAAACCAACAAAAACCAAAACAACAATCAACAAAACTTCCAACCCTGTTTAATGCATCATCATGAAGAACTGCCTGCATTTTTTTTTAACTGAGTGCCTTATCTAAGGGGATGAAACCTTTTAGTAGAAAAAGAAGAAAATTGCCTTGGAATGGATGATTTCATTGGTCATCCATCTACTGCACTTTAAAATGGTAAATGATCTTTCTGATGTCTCTTCCCACCAAATATCAGTCCTCATTTTCAGGGTTTCTCTCAGGCAATTGTATACATTAGGGGATGCTACTTTAAAGTAATAAAATATGCTATGAATGTGATGACCCAAAATTAATGTTTAATGCCACAGAAGAAGCATATGTTGAATGCTTCTACAAGGGCTAAGTGGAGTATTTAATCACCAAAGTTTTGGTGTTTGGCCTTTTAAAATACTTGATTACATACATTCAGGAGTCATGGCCTCCAGAGCATTACACAGAAGTTTGGAAAGGTTGGGTTTGATCACAAAACACTGCTTATATTAATTTCTTCTGGTATTCACTAAAACTTACAAAAGAAATTTAAACAGCACATTTCTGTTTGTATAATCTCTATTATGATAAGTACAGGAAAATCGGGGCCCCCTGGTGGTCTAGTGGTTAGGATGCGGCGCTCTCACTGCCGAGGCCCGGGTTCGATCCCCGGTCAGGGAATTCCCCCGGGCAGATGGAGCTCGTCAAGCCCTGTAAGGGCATCCATCTAAGAGAAGGTCACTCTAAACAAACCTACGTCCTGAGGACCTCACTGTCATTGTCCAAGCTCGCTTGGCCCCGGCAGATGAACCTTAGGATTAAAGGGTGGGCTCAGTCCAGCGCATGCTGTGTCTCACCTAAAAAATCCATTGCGCAGGCTTGAAAGGTGAAACACCTTTCCCAAATCTTCGTTCGCGAAGACTGGCCATATAAGTACAGGAAAATGTCTTTTTCTTTCCTCTGGATTTTAGTTGTGAAAATGGTATTATGAGAGATTATGATTCAAGAATATATTTTCACTTGTCTTAACTATTAAGAGTAGTGACTTCTGCCCAAGAGTTTGAATGAAAAAAGGCATTGTTGTCTGGTTTTTTATTATTATTATTATTCCTCCTACAGTCTTATACAAGTCATAAAATCATTTTAGCATAAATTCCTTACATAAATGCTATTTTTAAGTGCTATTAGAGTTGAACACCAGTCATTAAATCCTTCTGAGCAGTAACAACTGGGAGAGTTTAATGGAGCCCCCATCAAAGATGAACATGGAAGAAGATGGAGAGAAGCTTCTGTGCATGCTGCCTGTAGCCTGGAGGGGAACAGAGCAAGGAGAACCTCTATAATTTACTGTGCTTCTCTGTTGTAAGGAAAAAAGAATTAAAACACATAACCTAAACCAAAGCCCAGTAAAGCCTGTGGGAGGCTTTCTGTTAACTTCAATGTGCACTAGATCTGGTTGATAGATTTCTAAAATATAAAGCATTTCACATGGTGTGTTGAAGAGATTTTTCCATGCAATGGACACACATAATGAGATCTTTCATTCTCTCTTTTTCCCAGATTTGGCCTTGAAGAAAACCCCAGAGCTGGATGTTGCTGAACTTTGGGCAGGGTTAGATTCTGACCTGAATATTGAGGACAGAGTCCTTGTCTATTTTTGTTTGTTTCCACATGTAAGTTCTTTATCCTTTGCTCTTCTTGTCTTTGTTATCTGCAGGGTAAAGGATTCTTAACCAGATATAGATTTGCTCATGTAAATCTGGGCTATGGGGGCAATATCTCTTCTCTCTACCTCATCAACAGACCTTGCTGCTTTCTGCCTGCAGCAAGTCTTGTATTCACAAGGGTTACCTTTACAGATAAATGCTGGTAAGTGTCTATTTTTGTCAGCAAGGATGCACAAGGTAGAATACCTTGTAGAAAGTCAAGATTTGCTTTTCAGTTAGATAAGTGCCCACCAGCACACCATTGTATCCTCCTAGTTGATTTGGTCATCTGTTAGTTAGTTTCTAGAGTGCATCTTTGTACAAACCACCTACATATCCCAAGTATCAGAATTTATTTTTTTGTATTAAAGAGCTGGTTTTCTTTTCTCTATGATTCTTGACAATGTGATTCATGGGAGCAATGAGGAATTTTTTTTTCTGTGCAAAATAACTCATTCTTCAGAGAGAAAAGTGTATTGCCCTTTTTGTATCTGGAAAAGAGAAAATCATCCCTTATTTCTCATCTGGCACTTGGACATTGGCTCCAAAAGTGTTCCAGTTACTTTTTGGACTGGGCATCTATTTTGCAGTATTTGGAGTGCTGCAGATTCCAAAGGCCATCTCCTGCTTCTCTATTATATGTACAGCCACAGTTTTTCCCAGAAACACGATTATCCTTTGCTGGATTTTAAAGTCACTGAGATGGCTTGAGAAAGAGGAGATGAGACATCAGCTGAGCAACAGTTCTCCACCCTTTCTGTTCCTTTTCATCAGAAGATTGGGATGAAGGTGCTATGTGCTATTTGGGAAGGCTATATACTCAGTGGACAAGAGAGTGGACTGTCCCATGTTTGCAGCCTGGGACAGGGAGAGAAGTCATCCACACCCCTTTCTCAGCAGTATTTGACTGAAACATTCATTTTGTTGTCCCCAGCCAAGTTCTCAGTTCAGTACCTACAGTCTGAAAGACTGCTGCTGTCCCTAGGGAGTCCAGGCAGGAGAGTCAGAGCAAGCTCCGGGACCTGCAGCAGGCTGCCAAGTATCTCCAGTTCTACTGTTGGCTCCTTTGCTTTGCTGACAGATATTTTTCATTTTGCTAAGTTTAGGACTTCACTGCATGAAAGAGATGGGGCAAGCAGGGGAAGGTGACTTCGCCATTATTTTACATTAACTTTATTATTTTCCAGAAATTAATCTAAGAGGCCCAAGAACAGATATAGCGTGAGGAGAAGTGCCCGTGTCAACAAAAGGACATTGCTGTGCATTTATGTAAGGTTTGTCTGAAGGTTTCCCTTTGCAGTTGAAGGAATGAGCCATCGAAGCTGCTGTTTCCAGTTCCTGGTTGCCTGTAACAGTTTCAGGTTTCTGTGGTTTGTCCCAGGATCGTGTGGACACCTCACTGGCACACAGGGCAAAGGCAGAGCACCTGTTCCTGCTCAGCTTAATTCCATTAAGTGCTCTCACAGCTGACAAACTCTAAGCAGCACAATGAAGACAATGACTGTTTGCATTGCAGAGCCCTTTTTGATGTTCAATAGTTCAATATCCCAAATTATTTTAGTGAGTAGGTGTGATGCGAGCTTTATAGAACTGCAAACAGCCCATGAACCTAATACCCTGGGACAGCTCATTTGCCTAACACAGAGCATATGAAATACTCAAATGCTATAACACAGTGCAAATATTTACTGAAATCAGTTTTTAGTGTTTACCTTGGAGTAGGAGAGCACATTTTGAGCAATTATTCTCTGTTGTGCCCAGCTATGCAATGCAGAATATATTCAGAAGAATCCTGTAGTCAAGCCATGGATATACATATAGATGCTTTAGACAATGAACTAGTTAAAATGTATCCTGTTGTGTTGTGCTGAGCACAGGAGAAATAAAAGGTGTAACTAGGCCCAGGATTCTGTATCAGAAATGATGTTTAAACACAATGATGACTTTTATATATTCAGCCATAATTAGCAAGATACAGCTGAGAAGGCCCTTGAAGAGTTTATTGTGGCATTTCCAGTGTCTTGTCTAAACAGCAAAGCTGATGTCTTTGGCAAATTCTTGTCAGCAGCTAGTAGCTGTACAGAAAAGTAGCAAGCTGTTTCTCATGACACTCAAAGCTGTGGGCTCCTGGGCAGTGCTGTCAAGGTCTCTCACAGGAAAAGTGTTTGTGCTTTTGTGCCCTGCTCAAGGCTGTTGGTGCCATTGCAGCTTTGGCAACACGCTGCTGCTGCCACCAGAGCAAATCCGTTCTGTGCTCAGAAACAAAGGACTACAGGATGAGATTCCTGTTAGTGTGTGGCACTGGTAAAGCGGTCACATTCTGCTTTTCACCTATTCCTTTAAGCAGTTTTTCAGTTCCTTTGTTTCTTTGAAATTGAGAGAGATGAGCTGAGGAGCATGCAGGTGAAAATAGTCCACGGAAAGAAATTTTGAAAGAGGTCACTGCTGTTTCACTGGATGAGGGGGAGCTTAAGGACTGCTGTTCAGGCTTGCTAAGAATGCAGACCTGTAGTAAAAGGTAGAGATTCTCAAACATTCATCAAACACTTTATACCAGGGTATGATGTTTTTCAAATACGTTATTTGCCAACTGGTTTATTTTTCTCTTTTCTCCCCTGGTTCAATAGATTTTATAAAACCCCACCACCACTGTTTATGTGGAGGGTTTTCTTGAGCACTTTGGGAAGGTGACACAAGGAGTGTAACAGTACTCATGTGTCTGTGTTCTGGTACCCTTCTATGTGCTTTGGCCTGTTATGAACAACTATGCAATGTTTAGGACAGTAGAAACTGGCTCTGTGTTGTGTGTGTGGGCTCAGCTGCCTGTGTGGTGTGTAAAGCTTGAAAGCTTGCCAAGTGCACTTAGAAAATTCCTGAGCTTGAGCTCCTTTGCTGTCCAAGTTCTTGCTCTTTTATTAAGGGTTAAACACCTGAAATACTTCATTTCACCATGGACATGATTCACACTTGAGAGGAGATGAGAGTGATCGATGTTTTTTGTGACTGTGCTGTTGAGTTCTGCCTTTCCACCTCAACAAGGATTTCAATGTGGCATCTGAGTAAGTCAAACACCACAGAGATGTTCAGCCTTCACTTGGTGGCACTCTTTTTAACACATAAAGCTGCCTGTGGGTGCCTGGAGTCATTTGCTGTGAGAGACCCTTTCATGGATTGAGGAGGCCATGCAAACAACATCAATGAGATTTAAAAGAATCAACAATTCGCCTTACTTCTCTGAGTCTCATAACAAATGTCACCACCCCAACCATGATCCTGTGTTGGGATATGTTCCTTACATATACTCATTTGCCAGAAGTCTATTTGTAAACAATTCCTATCAAATCAATGTGACAATCCAGGTATGTTTTAATTGTTCCTTCCCCTGTGGCTGTTCATCATTACAAGGCTGAGAAGGCACCATGCAGGGGCCAGCACAGCTGCACAGTGAAACCAAGAAACTCAATGTGTTCAAGATGGATGGAAACCACCATTCATGAAAACCTCTTATGTTTAAAATTAGAACTGATAGCAACAAGGTGTTTGTCTAAAGAAAGAAAGGAAATAGTAGACAAGGAAAAAAGCAGAGAGAGTATAAAGCCTTCTGCAGAGTGGGTAGAAGAGGAAGATGCTTATAGTGTTTCCAAAATTTAATAACCAGGGACAGTGGAAGGAGGTGAGGGATGTGGAAAATCCTGCTCCACTGACAGGACCTGCCACGTGCCAGCAGCAGCATACAGGGGACTTAGTGCTCCACAAAGGTATTTGCAAATTCCCTACGACAGTTTTTTTTGCTCCTGAAGCACATACTTTAAGAATACAACTTTTTCTATATCCAACTGCCACATAACAGTACCAAGTTTTTATGTTGTAGATGTAAATCATAATTTGAAGTCAGGTGACTCTTAATGTATGGACTAATTAGAGAGGATGGATCTGCAGTATAACAAAGTTCTAATGGGGTCAGGGCTGAAATACTACAAAAAAAAGCTATTTTTTTTCCTCTTTGTCTGGGAGCCATTATCTATTTTAATTCCTCTCTATTGAAGTATGAATCATGTGAATCCTACCTTTAATTTGTTTCTTTATCAGTGCTTTGTTGACTTCATAGGCTATACAAAGCACAGCAGGGGAGAGCTATGAGACTATGTATCAAGCATTATAGTGCATTAGAGTAATCACTTTTCTCTCTAACACATCAGATGTTGTCATTAAGCTTTATGAGTATAGGTGTTATTTTTCTCAGAATCTCCTGAAACTATTCATCTTAATTAGCAGCAGTATAAGCTTCTTCATAAAGTTGGAATACATTTTATTGTGAAGAAATTTTGTGGTAAATGCACGCTTAGTATTTCTAAACAAAGTGATAAAAAAATAAATTCCATAGTTCAGAAAGTTTTCTTTTTAAAATTAATTTGAAACTGTTGGTGTAAGATTAGAAGTTGCAATATTTTTCTCTCAAGGGATCAGATGGTAAACTCTGCTTTGTGGTTTCCAGTCTGACTGCTCTGAGTGTTCCTGAGCCCCATCCTTGCTCCTGGCAGACCCCAGTAACTGCTGACATGGTGCCAGTTTCCCGGGTATGCAGGTTGCTGTTGTTGCCTTTGTTCTCCTTGCTGTGATGTGACATGTTTTTTATCATCCTATGTGAATATGTAGATATTTCTTGTTTTTCCACCCTGGTCCAAAAAAACCCCTTTTAATTGGGGTCAGCAAATGCACCACAATTCCAAAAGACAAACAATTGCAAAGACATAAGCCAGCTGTTGATGTCTAATGCTATGAAAAGGTTTCTTAAATGTATGCTCAGTTGTTGCTCACCAAATTTTCAATGCAAAAGAAAATATGGGCCAAATAGTCCCTGTTCCCTGAGCAGGGCATGGTGGTCAGCTGGTGTACCAGTTCACGAGCAGCTCCCCAATAAGCTGGCACTGGTGTTGAGAATGTTGTTCCACACAGTGTTATTTCTAGTGCCAGTCTTTTGCTCCTGTTTTTTTTCCTAAAGGGATTGATGAATAGAAGACCCTGAATGAAGTGGTTTGGCATTTGTTTTCTGATGTGGCAAACAACAAAAAACAGCACGGCCATAGCGGTGTTCAAGGCCTCCTTATTCATCAGCAGCCTTAAAGTAGCTGTGCCCTGTCATTATGAAACGCTGTGGATATTTTTTTTCATGGGTTGCAAAGTGGAATTTGACAAGGAAAATGCTCAAAGGGCGATAAGCAGTAAGAGACATCTTGTACATTTGAATAGAGCACTTATAGATTATTTTTATTATCACCTTTTTTGCTGTGGGGTGGTTTACTCTTTAAAACTCTCAGCACTATTCTAAGTTATCCTTGCAAGATTTGCCTTTGGGTGAGCATATTCCCTTCACCTGTAAATTCTTTACAACCTCATGCTGGGTACTGTGAGGCTTCTTGTGTTGAAGAATAAAGGTGTCTTACGGTGCTGATTGTCTGAGACCAGGAGCTGGTTCAGCACTGTGAGGGCCTGGAATATCATCTGCCCTGCTCTGGCTGGGGCCAGGCAAGAGTCAGCAAACATGCTGACCCTGCCCTCTCATTCATGGATTGTGTCATGCTGGGGGTAGCTCACATGCAACGTGGCTCTGAGTGTGCAAGGCAGCTTCATGTTGCTGTCTGAACACCCTGTGCTTTCATTTTCTGTTTAAGTGGAGATCCAGCTGAACTAGCATGTTTTTTATCTAGATATTGCAGCCTTACTCTATGAAAAGATTATTTGAACTCTCAGAGAGCAATGGACATTGGATTATTTTCCCCCTACTGATGTTTTGTTTTCTAGTGTTGGATTGAGTATGTGAATTTGGGTGTTAAAACACGTATCTCGAGTTCTGAAAAGGTGAGGAAGTGTGTCTGTATATATGCAGTCAGCATCACAGCTTTGTGCAGATTGTCAGTACTCTATATAGTGCCTGGCAAGACAGGTTATAGCAGGTTCTGGCATTTATGGAGAAGCAGTTTGTCCGTTCATGTCACTCAGTGCAACAGCTGCATCTGAAATTTGTTGCCCTTTGTTTATAGGCTGATCCTGGTATTTGAAACTCTTAGAGTGTTTCACTGCTCAGGTGTCCAGAATTTAAAACAAAATCAATTATAACTGCCATAGGCAAGGGGGTTTATGGTCATAATGTTCCAGTGATAGTGTCAGGGGAAAGCATCAGGAACTTCCAGCTAATATTTATTTGCAGACATTTCTACACAGTCATCTTAAAATAGCAGTAATTGGTACAGCAAGAGCAGATACAGCATGGTCTCTGTCCCTACAGAAGAGTAACTATATAGATAGGTAATATAATGTTAGAAATAGAAAAATAAGATGTGATACAAAAATGCAAGTCATATTTTAGATGGAAGATAGTTGGTTTTGCTGCACTGGCTTCTAATGGCAATCTCTTTGCAGGATACTTCAAAAGTGATGGATTGAGGCACACACATAATGACCTGTTCCAGTCAGAAACAGAGACAGCCTCAAAGGGTATTGCCAATGAGATCTATAGAATGGGACTTGTGAGTGTATACAAGAGCAGTGTTGGTACCATTTTGCACGTATATCTTCCTGACAAAAAACTTAAAGAAAAAAAAGTCAAGACTGCACATTTTGGAGGATTAATCATCTGAGATTTTTCTTTAATTTATCACCAACAGGAGTAATGTTCACTTTCTGTTTTACAGGGACACCCACATAGACTTTAAAAAGCATAAATAAAATTATGTCCATGCAGGCTGTGGGTCTGTGCAGCAGCTGTTCACATGACACTATATTTTATCTGCATACATTTAATCATTTTTTTTCCTAAGCAACTGTCTCAATCTGTCAAAATATTTGTAAATGGATTCAGTTTCCAGTGAAATTTGCTTTCACTAGCACAACAGAGAGACAGGGAAGACTTATGCCCAGTGGGAAGAAAAAAAAGCAAAATTGTTTTCCATTGCAGGTTGAACAGCTCAGTCCTAAGGCGTTTGCCTTGATGGCTGTGTGAAGCCAGTGCTCTCACTTAGCAGCTACCTCATTTCTGGGCCAAGATGTTTCATTTCATCAGACGGATTTCTCTACAGCTGAACAAGCACAAACAAAATGGTAGGTGACAGAGGACAGCTCTGTATTTCAGTAGAGGAGGGACTCACCTGAAAAGAAGGAATATTTGGGATTTTTTCCTATTTTTACCCCAACATCCTGTGTCCTTCTCTTGTTTTCCTCCTCCGTGTAATATATTAATGCTTCCCTTTTGGTATCTTGGAAACCTCTATCGCCCGAGGGTGCCTGGGGATTTAGTGATAATTTACTTCAACTAAACAGACGAGCTGGTAACTGCCTCCCATCGGTTCTGCAGCAGATTCAGTGTCTGTGTCAGCCCAACCTCCCTGTAACTGACCCTCTGAGCGCACAGGTGTGGGAAGTAGATCACTTAAGCCTCATGGCTTTCCAGATCCATGGCTCTCCTTTTTGTGAGATAACACAGATCCTGATAGACTCATCAGATAGGGAGGAGCAATGTGTCCTGAGGAAATGGTGATGAGGGCAGGCATCATCATGATGCAGAATTGCTTTCCAGAACTATCCTGGTTTAAAGCACAGGATGTGGGATCCCTTCCCAAAATGGAAACACACAGATAGGCCAACACTGCCCACCAGTATGGTCTCAGTCTTGTCTAACTTCAGCTGCCTGTGGGCTCCCACAGCAGCTTTTGTACGTGCAGTCATACCAAAGCTGTGCACTTGTAGCTGTAGAAATCCACATGCTTTGATTGCACCCTGAAGGAAATAAGCCTTACAGCTCATATCAATATATTGAACTTTAACTCTGTTGTATAAACCAGAAAATCTTGATGTCAAGTCTATTTTTAAGCCCTAATCTGTAGCAATGAAAGGGAGAGATTGATGTGTTTGCTAAAGCAAGGGGATTTCTATGTGCACAGGGCTACCTGAGGCCTTACAGAAGGGTTTGCAGGGCGAAGGAGCCAGTTCACTTAGTTGTGTAACTTGGTGGATGTTTCAGTCTGGGCAGGAGCTGCTTCTGGGGTAACTAGAGCAAAGAACGCCCTTTGCTTATGTGCCAGCAGTACTAAGCATCGACCACACTGTTTTGGTATAGCCTTGAGCCCATCCTTTTTGCTTCTGAACTAGGTTACAGGTAAACCAGGTACCTTGTTTTCAAAGCAGAACAGTTAACAGCCACCGTGTCTTAGCTGAGACTGTTGTGCATGCTTCCAGCTGGGACCACTGATGCTCTTGTTGCTTCCAACTGTGGCTTAAGGCAGGCACTGGGACAAGGCTGACCATCTCCTGGCAGAGATAAATGCCCTCCTGTCTTTTCCAGACTTATGCCCCACCATATAAGCAATATAACCTCGCCTAGGCAATATGTGCTTCTTCAGATTGTCGTTCCATCAAAACTCTTAGTCGTTTTCTGACAGCCACCAGGAATGTTGAAATCTCATGCATTTCACACCAAAACCATCTGTTGATGTCAGAGCTATGTGCAGGGTCTTCAGTACTAAAGAAAATTAGACCACTGATTATTTTGCTTGTGGCTCCTTTGGTATTCTGGACTTGATACTCAGTGATTAAGTGGCCAGATGTCCTGAAGCTGTTGCATACAGCTGGACAATAAACTGTCTGCTACAGAGAAATAGCAAAGGCCTTCCTCCTTTATTAGGGTAAAACTGACAGTTTTATTGACTGGCTTTTTGCCTTGGTCATATTTACAGTGTTACACTCGACCTATTTAAATCATTTCAGTAGCAAGCTGGATACTCTCTGAAAACAGTTCTGATTCCAGACTGAAGAATAGGTAGTTGTTTAATGGATACGATGAGCTGTCATATAGCCACATTTTAATATGAAAAATAATTATTCCTCTGTAACAGCTGACAGTTTATTTTGCTGTGGGCAAAATACAGCTTTGATAAAGTACATTGCCTAAATGAACTCAGCTAGTTTGAGAAACACACTGCAGCAGCAAATGAGTGCTTTTACTACCTGTGTACAATACATGATTTTATGTTTTTATACATAAAAGAATCTGCTGCAGATATTATAAACACAAGATAAATTAAAAAAAACAACCAAACCAAACACAGCAAAACCCAAAAACAAAACCACAACAACAAAAATCAAAGAGCAAAGAGAGCAAAGCCAAGAGCAAGTATCGGTCCACATCAAATTAATCATGTAGTTGATAAATGAAGGATCCCTGCAGCTCCATCTGCGGGGCTGTTTCTCAGGCTCTGGTCTTGTAGGCCACTGCTGCTCTGTAAGACATCAGAAGGACTTCTGACAAACTGTGGCGAAGAGAAAAAAAAGTCTCCTCTTAAAAAGACCCTAAACATATTCCCACAAATGTAAGCAAGCAAAGTTCGTGTTTGCATGCAAAATTAACAGTGAATGTGTCTTAATTGGTTGTAAATTAAGCTATTGTGACAGCTTGACAGAACACAATCCTGGAAGATGAGACACTCCTTTACTCTAAAGACATGATTTAGAAATATTATTGTAGGAAATGCAGCTATGCTCTCCTTAATATACCGTCCTGATCTGCTGCCACACATGTATCTCAACCCTCTCAGCCCCATGAGATGTTCCAACAGAGGTGCCAGATGTGTTTCTGGGGAGCAAGTGACAGTCTCCCACTTCAGTGTTTACATTAGTGGCCACACTTAATCAGAATCATACCAATTTTTTTCCTGTGTTGGTTTTATCCTTTTTCACTACAGCAGAGAAAGCCAGGATTTTAGAACCACTCTGCTGGAAAATGTCACGTAAATATTACCGACCCCGTCGGCCAGCGGGAGCTTTGCAGGGCACGCTGCGGATCGGGCTGTCCCCCATAAAATAAATAAATAAAAAATTTGCTTTGCAGTTATTTGGACACTTCGGTGAGGAAAGTTCCGTGGGGCTTCTGTGCTGCCGGGGCGGGGCAGCAGATGGCGCTGGTGCTGCAGGAACCGCCGCTCGCTGCCTGTTCATTGACTCGAAAAGAGGTAAAAAGCGGGAGAAAAGGAAGGCATTTCCAGGGACTCGTTTCTCTGGCTGTTGACATCGTTTAGGGAAAAAGAAAGTGGTAAATATTAACAAATTCCACTCCAAAATAGCAGACTGTGTGCCCAGCTATTTGACTAAGCGCACCACCATAAAGCTGTTGCCAATAGTCTCACAAATAACTGAAATTTGATCATACAGAAGCAGAGGTTGCAGTAAAATAATTGAGATCTGATCATATAAAAGGAGTAGTTCGATTAAAGGTAGAAAATTGTGAAGCATAATGTATAGAATTGTTAGGAGTGCTATGTTTGAAGTATGCAACCATGGATACCTCACCAAGAAGTTACTGGACCATGTAACCATGTATACTGCTTGGAAATCCCCTTACCCTTCCCATCTTGATCTGAGTGTCAAGAATTCCCATCAGTACAGCTAAGTAGAACTAAGCAATGATTGGTTTTGAATAAAGATTTATAACCTATGGAACCGATCATTGTAAAGGTTAAATTCAAGAATGGACTTATGTAACAGAAAAGAAGTATAAAAATGAATGGAAGAATAGGCTTATGTAACAGAAAGGTATAAAAATGAATGGGTATTATTGCTAAGTGGAACAAATTTGGAGGAGCTGTGTTCCCAGCAAGCTGAATAAAGAAGTGTCTGCTTGTTCACATCAAATTGGTGTTGGATAAGTTTCTTTTGTCCTGTTTGGTGACAAGACTGTGCTCAAAATGCGCTTTGTTTTCAAACAGGTTAACTAAGTAGAAACCAACAAACAAAGAGTCAAAAGAAAAAAACAAACAAAACCAACCCCAACCAACTGAAAAACGCACAAATAAAAAAAAAAAAAAGCCAAACCAAATCAGAACAAAACAACAACCAACCACCCCCTCCAATCTAAGGTCTGTATGAACATTCTGAAAGACCCAGGAATATCTCCATCCTCAACTGACTGGGGGAGTGCTGGAGAAATGTGGAGAAATGATGACAGGCACAACCAAAGAGGGGTATAAATGAAACAGTTGCAAAAGAGAAGACAAGTTTGGAAAGAAGAAAAAAAAAGTATTGTGACGTATTTGAGTACCCAGATCATGCCAGAAAACTAAAGGGAAGCATATAGGTATTGTACAAGAAAGTTTATTTCAGATTCTCTCTCCTGTACTAACAGTATAACATGATCCCATTGTACCTATTATGTCATCCCATCTATTGTTTTGCACAGCCAAATCCTTTTATGTAAGTTGTTATATCTCACCTGACTTCAGTCAGCACTGGCAACATATACCAGCTGTCTCTCCCTGTGCATCCCCCTCTGTCCCTGCCAATTCTCTAATCTTTTCAGGAAGACCTCCTTTTTTCACCAATTGTTCTGTCTTTCAATTCTGAGACTTATGATGATTTACTGTCCTTTCCAATCTCATAAACTTTGCACTGTTCTTAGTCCTGGTGGTTGCTTTCTAATAAACAACCTTCCAGTTACCTTAAGATCTCTTACCTGTATTTGTTGTTTCTCCTTAGGTACTTAAGCATCTCTCTAATTTAATTCTCTGTATTCTAATACGAAACTTGAAAGAAATACAACTGTTTATAAATAAGCATTATATGGAACTCTATTGTTGCCTACAGCATGTTCCTGAAAGGGCTCATGAAAAAATGAGAGAAAATTCCACATGGTGATCTCATTGATTTTCCTTCTGGCTAGGAAAAACATTTGTTTAGCACGACAAACTTCTTGAACATATTATAGCTTACAAATGGAGTATAACATATATCCACTTGTTTGTCATGTCAAAGGTGATTTATTTCTGGATGACAATAAAAGAAATCTCATGATTCAGCTACTTCAGCATTGAAGTTAGACACATTTTCAGCAGAACTTTGCTGCTATTTGGACACCTCAGTGAGAAAACTATTGTGGGGTACCAGCGAGTTCTTTGCTATTTTAGGGTGTCACAATGGTATCTACTATTTAAAAAGTCTGGACCCAAGTGGATGCATAGTGTTTTTTAAGTAAAAGCTAATAGCTGTTGCTGCTAAGTAAAAGAAAACTCTATAAACCAGTGCCTCAGGGGAATTGTACAGGATGCATGTGTTGACTGTCTGAGCTGCTGTGTATTAGCATAAATCCATGAGTTAAATCATTATTTGTAATTTGAAGTTTGCTGAAAATCTTCTAAAGTGAGACCAGGAAGAAGATGCACAATTATTTTTGTTTTGCATAATGAGCCTGGCTAAGTAGAAGGTCACCTCAAAGTAGAATTTTTCAAGGATACCAACATTTCCTTATCCTATCCTGTGTGTCTGATAAAATGGTTGGGTCTCAAGATGTGTGCTTCACTAATTGAAGGTCATATTAGCATGAAAGGGTCTAACCTTAGCTGATAGCTACCATTTCAATTTAACATTGGTTTTCTTATAAAGTAGAAATATGTTTCTCCTACAAGAGTTACTCTTCATAATGCAGTCTCATAAAATCTAATGTAGAATGGTACATTCATGTCTATCAATTTAATCTTCCCCTTATTTTAAATAATTAGAATGAATGAATTGAAATAAAATCCATATGTAATAGCAGAGATAATATCATGTGCGTATATGAAATATCACTTGACACTGTTTCTACAGTGAATTAAGGCTTTGTTGATCCTAAGCAAAAAAAAAAAATCAACTGAATTATAACACATAGCTTCAGTGAGGGTTTCCAGGATCTTAGAAATTAATGCAGTGTTCATGAATATGGAAAAGGTTTCCTTGTGGGATTCAGAAATGAGGTGACAGTGCAGCAGCTGGCCAACAAATCCATGTGACTATTGGTACAAGGGTATAAATATCATCCACTGCTGCAAGCACAAGTTAAAGATGTGGCGTAGATCAGTTTTTAAGTTGTCTGCTGTGCAAAAGAACTGTTGTTTCAATCAAGAAACACAAAAAATAAAACCTATGGTTTAGGTTTTATTGTGTAGCCAGGGCATTCCTTTGAAGCTTCAGGTGCTGGCTGAGGCAGGACACTTGCCTCAGTGATTCATTGCTCCTAATCAGGTCAGTTGTTTCTTACAAAACTAGCACTTACTAGATACTTAGGTCTTATTTTAGCATTGAGAAGTGTTCTGAAAAAGGGGTATGACTCAGGTTCCTAACAGCTGTAGATTCTAGTCAAGTAGCAAGAAGTTAGGTGCATTTTAAAAGTATTTAGAGGTAATGAAAAACAAAGTATTTTGAAATTAATCTCAGGTGATAAAACCATGATCCTAAACTGAAGTTCTCTGTAACTGTGTTAATGCTGTCCAGCACAACTGGCTCGCATTGCCATCTAGATGTTAAAAATATCAGTCACCTCAGATAAGCTGTTATCAGGTGTGCAAATTAGTTTGCACATAAAATAGGTCTTGACAGGTCCCAAAATTAAAACTACCTGGTTCTATGTGGCACTATTTAGTCCTACTTCCCCAGAGACCCCCATCTGAAAGTTGTCTCTTTACTGATTTGGGACATAATGGAGAATCAGATTAATGATAGCTGGGATAGCAGCATGATATAGCATGTTAGGAAGGGGACATATTACAGCTGCCTTTGTCTGAGCATCAGTACGTGACTCTGGGAAGGTTTTGTGCCACGAGCTGGATTTCTTGTTAAAACTTGTCAGAACGATTGGCATTCTTGATCAAGGGTTTTGGGTTTTTTTCTGCATTTGAATGAGAACAAATTATAACAGTATAGTTAGCATTTGTTTAGAGAGAAGAATTTGTAGCCATACTGGAGAATGCTGAGCAAGGAGACAACTCTGAAGGGATGCCTCTCTTTTTCTGAGTAATTGGGCAGCAGGATCCCGAAGCAATTTGTTTCTTATACAATCTTCCTCGCAAAACTCTTTGCTGAAATATGTGGATACCTGAGATGTGTCACCCTGAAAAAAATCAGCAGAGGAGTTCCTGCAATTTAATTTTGTACACATCAACACGTTTCTTGATTAGACTTTAAGCTTTCAAAAAAGATGCCAGTGTTTTGCTGCAGTAAAATTAGGACTTAAATCTTCATCCAGTTGCTTTTTCTCACAGCACTGCTCTCTGTGGGCAGAAGCAGACAATCTGCACGTGCTTTGTTCTCTGTCCACATCCCTGGCACATGGTCAGTGACACTGTATAGACCAAAACATTACTGCAAGCTCTGGTTTCCCAAACGCTGTCAGGTCAGAAAAATGGTTGGCCAAGCTCAGGTGACTTATTTTTCATAGTTGTTGTGTTTTGTTTTGTTGACGTTGCCTTGTGTTTTTTTAATTATAGGTCAGAAGAAGAAAAGGCTCATTACAATCACAATATATGCCATGCATAAACCCTAATTTACAACTGCGGGGGAACACTGTATTCTGGATTACCTGTCAGTTGTAGACAGCAGCTATCACTTCAGAGTTACAACAAAGGAGAAATGAAGGCTTCTCTGCTCCCAGGTACTGTTCTATTCTGCAGTGTCATGGTGAAATATTAATTACATTTATCAGAGCAGGATTAAACGTGGAATGAATGATTAATTATTTGGCACTGGGATAGATTAAAGTTCTGTCCGGGGTTTATGTATTCATTAATTACTCGTTAAATCAAAGCGACACTGCTTTGGAGGAGGAGCAGTCTTTTCAGCTGTGCTGTTGCAGTGGTTTGTACAATTTGTTTGGTGTTAGAAGGTGCTATCTGTAACAAATAATTGTCATGATAACATATTCTACTTCTTAAGCATGATGAAGAAACCTTTAAGTGTGTACTGCACAGTTTGCTTCCTTGCAGGTCTTAGCCTTTTATTTCTGTCTTATATGATGTTTTGAAAGGCCGTTTAAGATTTAATGTAACACATCCTTGATGAATTTTTGCTATCAGAGCAGAAGCAATAGGCTGGAATGGCTTTACTCATGATCCTCAGCAGAGGAACCTGCTACCAGGAGAGCAGATAAGTGTAAGCCCTCCCTGCTGGATGGTTACCTGCCCAGTACCTCCACTAGTGTGGTCATTCCGTGCCACAGAGGTCATGTATTCTTTAGCAGGACAGGACAGTAGGAGGCTCATATTAATGATTGTGTCTAAAATATGTATCTTAGAGTGTTTCTGAGCTGATAAGCTTTTCCAAGAACCTTGGGAAGGCTCCACTTTTGTGTTGATGGCTTTGTGTACGTGGAGATGTGCCTTGTGGTATTTTCACTTAACTTTTACTGGGCTGATGTCAGGATTGACCAGTTACTGCAGTTACTTGGATTTGATAGCACTTTATGCATATAGTGGCACAGACTGAAGGCTGCCAACAGGTTCAGCTTTGCCCTGTCCTACCTTCCTTAAGAGTAGGTAGCCATGCTGTTCTTCATCATTATATTAAATAGCTTATTAATATAGCTGATATTAAATAGCTGCTGTGTTGCCCTGAATTGGGGGAGTAGGGGACCTTGTAGTCATGTGTGCCATTGAACTCAGCTGATATTTTGTGAATGATAAAAGCCATCAGGTACCTGCATTGTTTTCTTTGTACAAGGAATTCCTCCTCTCTCCTCAAAAGACCTGTTTTCATGATGTTCAGTATTTGACAAAGGGAGCCAGGACAAGGTTTGACACTTTCTGACTAAAGGTTTACTAACATAGGTAAATACTTATCCTTCAGCTTTTTGTTTTCTCTGTTCGCTCTGCATATTGTTGAGAGTGCAGAATCACAAGCTGTAGGATTTGAGTGTTTATAGGAGTTGTAGAGGTTGATTAAAACCAGATTCTGTCTGGGTCTATGTGGGTGTCACGGTATGAAGAGAAAAAAAGAGAACTGGTCAGAAGCCCAGGTACTTCTAGAAATAAAAAACGGGGGGAAAGTGTCAAAATGTATGAACACATTTGAAAATATTAACCTCCCCCAAGCACCAGCCCCCCCTGCTCCAGAGAACTCATCTGTTTAGGACATTGCTAGGACCACAGGCAGCAACTGCAATGAGATGGTTATCCCTTCAGGAAAGCCCTAAAATTCCAGGACTTGAGAGAAAATATTATGATTGTAGCACTGCTGAGAGATGCTAAAGAACATGTCACACTGAAGATGTGATATACCACATGGAACCAATAAACAGCCCTCTGACTAACTGGAAACAGTGGTGCAGTTTCTCATTTCTGCCTCATTTAAATAAATCCATTAGTATCAGGAATCAAGTTGTGTGTCCCAGTGGTGCTGTGTCATGAAAGGATATTCACTAACCTAAGTGTAGGGGACACTTTTGGGGGAGCATGCCTTTTCTGCAAAGCATTTCCCAGGTTTTGGAGGCTGCTGGATTTGTGAGTTGTCATATTTATTAGTCAATTCCCATTTGTCACCATTATTATTAAAAATGACAACAGCAGTTTTTGTATCCTGGACTGTGTTGTACTGGTCTGAGTAATAACATTCTTTATTTTTAAGTCAAGAGCATTTTGTTTATGTACTCTATCCACAGGGGAAAATATACTTCTTCTATTGCTGCAATGCACAAGGGATAGTTAAATCTAATAAGTTAATCTAGACTTCTAGAAACAAAATTAAATTTTCAAATAAAGGCAAAATGACAGCTGAGGCATAAATCTTTTATTTAAAATAAAAAATAAGCTCATTCAAATGCAATCAGAGAAGACAGATGTAGGTAAAAAACAAGTAGAGACAGGATATATGGTGCATAAATTTGCTATGTCTATGTGATAGATCAAACAGGGTGACCTTAAAAATGTTCCTAAAACATCAGCTAAAATATGAAATTTGCATATATTTAAATACTGCTTGTTAATGAAAGATGGACTAGAAAGAATGTTAACACTGAAAATAAAATATACCACAGGTGTAAAGTGTATAACAGAAAGGTCACATTAGCTATCAGTGGCTAAAATGTAAATATTTACTAGCTTGAAGCTGGCAGGAAGTTCTATAAATTAGAAATATTATCTTCTACTGTTTAATATATCTTCTTAGGGAAAATATTTAGCTGAAAAAAAAAAACCGTGATTCAGCAAAGTTCATAATTAACTAAATGCTTAACATCAGACATCTTCTTAGATCCAAATTACCTTAATGGGACGACTCATAGATGCAGTTTTACTAGAGACAAGGGCAGGTCCCTCTGATGAAGCATGTTACCAAAATCACAGAGGCTGCTATGAAGTTTTACCTGCCTTTGGATTAGTAAAAAGAGCTGTTTATACTCAGATTTCTCAAGTATTTTTCATTCTCTTTTTCTGGTCCAAACCTGTGGTAGATGGTTGTGTTTCTAAGTGTCAGATCAGACGGGCACCTGGGAGGTGGCATTTATTTCCTATTCAGGAGAGAAAATGCAGCTTGTCAGGAGGACCTGATATTAAGTCATAAGGAGCTCTTTTGTGTAAATAGTCTCCTTGGACAAAAAGCTGCCTGGGGTTTCTTGATACCTGCTGTCATTCTTTCTTGGATACCTTTCCCTCTGTCACCCTGTCCTCACAGCAGCATGTAAGCCACGCTACTTCCTGGGCTAGGATGTGTTGAGATTGAGTCCCCCCAGGTGTCTGCAGTGAGCCTCCAGCTTTTTCATCATGTCCTCAGAATGGGAATTTCTCCAACTACGTAGGCAATGGCATAAGCACCTCTTGTTCAGTTCCAGTGCCCTTAAAGAGTTTGAGACTGGCCTGTCCATCTGGTCATCCCTAGAAGTACGTTGTAATTATCTCCTGGTTCTTAATAAATCTGGGTTTTCTAGAGATTTCCGCTGTAATTGGATCAGTCATTAATGTAGCCCAGATTTCCTACAGTATTCTGCTGAGATTACACCTGTTCCAATACAGTGACCCAGTTAGAGCCAAGATACTTGTGTGACTATGGAAAAGGAAATCCATTTGTAAAATGTTATAAGTATTTTGATGTACATTATCACAATAAAAGACATGTATTTAATGTGAAAAGCATTGTCCAGCCCCTGCAAACAGCAGATGGATGTGTCAGTGGCTTTCCACCAATCCAGACATGGATGAAGGTACTGATAGGCAGAAGGGGATTTATCTTTTCAATTTCCCTGTGTGATGTTTTGTTCTGCTGTTTTGTTAGCTCATTAATGTTCTTTTGTGGGGTTTTTGTGAATTATTTGATTTTAAAGTGGTATAATCCTGAAAGGTCTTTTTTGTATTCATCGCTAGGAAAAGTGTAAGTTCTTCAAGTCATTGATTAGTGACAAATGCCATCTTTTGAGAAGTTCTCTTAATCTTTGAGATGTCTGTTTTGAAGGTCACTCCCATTTATTAAAGAATTGCAACTGTACACCTGAATATTTCATGAATTGCTGGTATTGTTTTTAGCTTTTGCAACACTTTGGCATAGGAAACAAGTCAGATAGCAGAAAGACTTTTAAAATAACCCACATATTGACCCATTATTATGTTGTCATTGGTTAAGTTGGATTTTTTCTGTCACATTTTTATTACATAACACAGGACAAATAAAAATCTGAGGTGGTGTATATGTGCACTATGGGAATACTGCCTTCACACCGAGTGTCAGCTGTGTGGGGTTGTTCAAGCTGTCCTCATAAACCTCCGGTAACGTCTGCAGCATATAGGGTGAAAATACAAACCCAGAGAGCAACAGAAAATAGCCAGGGGGGCTTGCAATAAAACTGTGTAGGTTAATCACTGGATTCCCTTGAATGAATTGCATGCTACACATCTCGGGCCCTTTTCTTTGGCCTCAGTTGCTGAGGGATGTCATTCTCTGTATAAGACAGGATTTGGTTCATCATAAAAAGTATAAGTCTCTCACTGCTTCTTGATGAGGGCTCTTTCTGCATGTGGCAGGAGCCTGTCATTCCATAACAAAGGTCTTAGACTCAGTCTCCACTGATGATTTGTGTTTAGGTGTCTTACATTTGCACTGTCTCACCTCATGGGAATGGGCTGTTGAAGACAAGGTCCCTCACACTGTGGGATCATTAAATCCAGGTCATCTATAAAAGATTTGGTCTGTGAAAGAAACTTTTCTATATGTTGTTGTAATAAAACATGCTTGGCAGGAGACATTTTTGAAATGCTGCTTGCAGGACTGCATCAGTGTAAAATTTAAAATTTGCCCTGTACTCTCAGGACTCTGAAAACTCAGCTTCCAGGATTACAAGTGAACTTTACTCACCTACTGTTTTCTCTAAACTTGAAACTTTTGGCTGCTTTGTAGACCGATTTAGGTTATAGAATCATTAGAGTTTGCTAATTTAGGGAAATTGGGTTTATTTGTTTACAAGAAGTCTGTTCAAAAAATGATATACTGTTCTAGTGTGGTCTTTCCTATGGATTAGGCACAGTAGAGTATGTGTATTGGGGCAGCCAAAATACAAGTAGACAATTAGCTTTTCTACCAGAGACTAGTTTTGTTAACATTCCCTTGATTTGACAGCTGGAATAGATGAATGTCATTACTGACCTTTTCGATTTTACAGCTTCTTCACTTCCATAATTCCAACTCCTGCAGCTGCACAATGGAAATGAACTTTAATAATGTTCCCCAAACTCCTGAAAATGCCTTACTTAACAGTCACATTTTACAACACTCTAAACAATTGGAACCTTTCATATCGCTGCTTTTAAAACCATAGACTAAATCAATTAGCATTAGCAATTATGTGGTGGACATTTCTCGACTGTTTTGCAGAGCAGATCTGAATAATCAGGCATTAGGTATCCACACTTCAATGTGATATATGATGATGGAAAAATTTATTCCTGAGTTTTAATTATTGCTGGAAGATATTCTCTAGGTTCTGCAATTGCTGCCTTTCATTTAATGTTATAGGGTCAAATACTATTCACTTTAGTAATGTTAATTATTTTATTGAAGCTAATATAAGCAAACATAAAGAGCAGAAACCAGTAATAGAATGTAAATTCCAAAGGTGCAATTGTGTAAGCTGTGGTATCCCACTGAAATCGAAGTAATGACAAGATGTTTTTCTAGATGAGACTGCTGTTGTTCTTAATGTAGTTAATTACAGTCTGCATCTTTTTAAATTATGTTCTAGTTAAAAAAAAAGAGAGAATTAGAGGGGATTCCATCACTATGGAGAATGTGAGGTGAAGTAACTTTAACTTAAAGCTATTATTACAGTTGGGGGTTTTTGTTTTGGGGTTTTTCTGTTTGTTTGTTTTATATACAAAATAAGACTAGTCCAGATTTGACTATCCAGATCAGGTAACAGCATAGGACTCAAAATTGGAAAGCAAGGTGAAATTGTACAGAACGGCAAAGTTAACCTTAGAAACAAGAATCCAAATTGTTAGTGATGTTACTTGATGGGCTCTAGGGGTGACTGGGGCCCGTTGGCTGCCATGACTGTGGGGCTTAAGGCATTGACCTCTTGCTCTTCCTCCTGCCAGACAGCCTGGTTAAGTCCACAGTGTATTAACCACATTTTAACATATTCTAATAGTCCTTTTGAAAGGCTTATTTCAAAGCTCTCATATAGCTAATGGGTTGAGTCTCTTCTGAGAGTTCAAATATCCTAATGAGATTAACTCATTAAATAACTGCCCATCACTTAGTTGCTGATAATCTGTTTCGTTTGTGGCACTTGAAGAGAGAGCTGCCTCTGAAAATGTTAGCACTGCTTGGAGATGATTTCTCTTAGAATATTTTTAGATTATTACATTTTCTACCCTAGACAAGCCAGTATCATTTTCCCTGTCACACAAATGGATTGGATTGTGCAATAACAGTCTTTCTCCCTTCAGGTTGGTCAGGCAAAGGTGACAGGTTTTGCCACCATGACATTACCTCCTTCTTTAAGGAACAAGACTTAAACTTCCCTGTGACTAATTAGTTGTCTCTCAAGGGATAGATTTGTCGGTGCTTACACAAGCAGAATGGCACAGATGCCTTCCACAGATCCCGAGGAAGGAAAAAGTAAAATAATTTCACCTCAAATTTTACAAATTGGCAAAAAAACCCACCACAAATAAAATACACATATGAATATTTATGAATCAGTAAAAACCATGGCAGAAAACACAAGATAGCACTAAACCTGCATACTAGTGTCAAGTGGCAGGAGATGTTGCCTCCTTTTAACAGAGGTGGTCTGAGTCTCATTTCTGCTGCCTTGTTTGTGCCCCAGTGATCAGGGACAGCTTAGCAGTGAGTGGCTCATTGGGGAAAGGCCAGAAAGGAGTTTGGTTTTGGAATGCCTCACGCAGGGAGCAGATGAGCCTTGGCTGGAAACAGGTGGCAGAGGCGTCAGGAAGAAGTCCAGGCAGCGAGACCTGGTTTGGCTGTCGAGTTATGCTGGTTGCTCCAGTTTCAAGACACAAATGTTCTGTCCCTGGACAAAGGACATACATAATGCCAAGCCTGTGAGATTCCTTTGAGGAACTGGCTAGCCTTGGGTTGCTGGCATGCTTTAGCCTTAACGAGCCTGGGAGTTTCCAAGCAGGATTGCTCTCAGGAGTGCTCAAAGAAACAAGGAGCTGTTTCTGTCACCTTGCACTTACACATGGGTAGTAGCATGTGTACTCACAGCAGCAGCCTTTGGGAAAATAACACTGCCAAACTGTAATCTGAGATGTCCCTACAGCACAGCCGGCACATAACCATGTTGGTTTAAGGCACAGTTTGAATGGTCTGAACAAGCTGGGATATTTCTGTCCCGTTAATGAACCCACACTTGCAAACGAGACATGTGCTATTATGATGACTGATTAAGACCACAATGGCATTGTGATGATACTAGTGTAAAATCACTAATTTCCTTTATAGCTCTTTAGGATATAAAACAGTATCACATGCAATGTTTAAAAGATTTAAGATATTTTTCTTACAGGCTATGTTACTCAGGTGTTTGTCTACACACGGTCTTTCTGGTTGCTTCTAAAGAAAGTTCTGGTTTCTTGATGGTCAGCTGTCCAAGAAACTTGAAGGGTGCTCTTTAACATTTTTCGGTGGTATGAGATTGTCTTGCTTTTCAGGAGTTATTTTTGGTGAGAAAAGCTCACTAAAATTTCTAGTTTTGCAAATAAAATGTGAGGATTTTGACTGTTGGTAAGGGAAAAATATAAACACCATTACATTTTTTTCCTGTATTTAAGCTATTCTGGTATTAGTTAAACCATTTAAAATAATGATGATTTTTGAATTAGGACAGAAAGTAAGAAGGGAAAGTATTTTGTCTTGTTTTTTTGAAGCCGTGATCTCTTATTACTGTCACCAATAGAAGGACACAGAAAAATTCTTAATTGTCTGCACAAGGACACAATACATGTTCATCGCTAAGGTGAACAATATCTGAACTATTGAACCTACTAAAATAAATCCTTCTTGTGTTTGGTGTGGGGGGGGTTGTTGGCAATGCATTTTGAGCATAGTCCTATGGTTGGCCAAATTTTTAGACATGATATCTTCTATTTAATATATTTCTGAACAGCCTAGGCTGTGACCCTAAACACAAATATTGGAGCCTAAATTACACATATCTTTACTTATTTTGCATTGTAAGATAATGTGTTATACTTCAGAACTGTTCTCCACATTCTTGGAATGAAGAAGTGGAAATATCTCTGTTTCCTAAGGGTGGACCCTGTTTGGGTCCATTCAGATGAAACTGCAGTCAACGTCTGTTTGGATGTAGCACCACTTAGTAAATAAATCAAAACAGAGAGCAGCAACATTTCATTGCTCATTTTTGCTTGCTGTACACTTGTTTTAAGGACAGCAGAAGGAAATGGGAAAGGAGGGGAACTGCCAAAGTCACATCTGTACCTAACTGTGTCTAACATTATCTTTTATGTCAAATCATTATCATACCCAGGAAAAACCACTGGTGTTTAGTGCCAGCTGTCTGCTGACTACAGCAAAGGAACTGGGAGAAGACACCAGGAGCAAGGCAATCATTAAAGAGATATGGTACCTCTGTACTATTGACACTTTTAGGTGTTTGCAGTGTCACTTTGGGATAGTGGCAGGAGGCAGCGTGGTGTGGAGCTGGGAAGCACATGGAAATGACTTGGCCACTCAGCTGAGCTGTGACAGCAGTGCTTGCTGCCAGTCCACTTTCCGGGAGGGAAAGGGCAGCAGGAGTGCTCTGGAAGAGCATCCAGCACAGTTGCTCAGGACTGGCCCTGACAGTAGGCATCCCAGTACTGCCTTCTGTTTGCTTCAGCGATGAAATTTGTTGACTCAGAAGTTTGATTAATATTTAATGTGAGAGACAACACGTTGATGCTGATTTAAAAGAAGAAGTGAATGTACACTGTTATCTCTTGTGCTTTTCACAGATATGAATGATGACAGATTTCAATATTACATTCAGAATTACTCTCGGAAAGGACATGCTCAGTCCAGGATGCAGTCCATGGTGTGGGTTGTGCTCTGGAAATGCAAAATAATAACAGCTTATGTTAGTAGCATAAACCACTGATTACATGTGCTTTGATGTGAAGAACCACACTGCAATTGAGCTTGTAGCTGTAGTCAGGGACTGATTCACCACATGATCATTTTTAGCCGAGTAGTTTCTGAATTATGGGCCTATAATTGCTTCAGATTCCTGGTATTGATCTCTTATGTCAAAATAATTGAACTTTATGGCTCACTTCTGATGCTTATTGAGAAATCATATAATTACTTCCAACCAGCTGTGAGTCAATAGCAGTTGAGTACATACCGCTACTCAGAGTGCTTGATATATAAATTTCCTTCTAAATAAACACAAGACCTACAATATATTAATAAATCTAGGAGCCTGGATGCATGGTCCTAAGTTACATAATTACATCACCTAATATTTGTAATACCTGAAATATCTGTTGTGTGTTTGCATATAAAATATACCTACTCCAGCCCCAGCCCTACAAGCTGTGGGACTGCTGTGCCTGCAGAGAGCTGCAGAAGGCTCTCCACCCATGCAACAGTTTGAGACACCGAGCAGGGATTGAGGTCTTGTTGGCCTGGCAGAAACTCTTCTATTTCCACTTGAAGTTCACACCAGTCTAGAACATTCTGTCCTGAATATCACTTGCTATTTTAAGCTTTGCCTTTACTCCTTTGTTTATACCAATGAACTGTCTGGAGCCTTATTTACAAAGCCCTGTATCCAGCACACAGACATCCTTGTTCTCCTTCAGAGAGGGTCTTCAGAGTAGGCATACATGTATAGTCTGTTCTTCAAAAAGCTCATATTTCTATGATTTCACAAAAACTTATCATTTCTGTTGACTGCAGGTTGGCGACAAATAAACAGTTGGAATCCTTTTGAACAGGCAGCTTAAAAAAGCTCCCTGATAAGGTCAAACTCTTTTTCTAGAATGGCTTAAGCCAAGAACTTTTGCGCCTCACTGCTGATGGGGAATAGACTTAGGTGATTAAAAAATGTTTTACTTGAAGGTAATGAAGGCTTCATGTTGCCTCTTTGAATAGCTTTAGCTGTCAATTTCTACACCAAATCCTACCTGAGAAAGCACTTTAGCTTTACTGAGTCTTGTTTCCCATGTAATCACTGTGCTGCTAGTGCTGGTTTTATTCACTCCTGCATTTCTTTAAATATTGTTTTATTAATTCTCTTTCCTTAAGGGGAATGAAGCATTAATCAGTCAGCGCATTTAGTACCTACTTACATTAATATCTAGGCAATGCAGTGATTTAGAATTCTTTATACCTCTTTTTGCAGGTTTTTCGTTATATTCCTTAGTATCTTGAGGATGCCTTTCCTCATGACACTTTACAATAAACCTTTGCAAAATGAATAGCTTTCATTATGAAATCAATGATATTCCCTCTAAACTTCAGGGGCAATGTCAAAGAAAAGCTACTATAATTGCTAATGCTGAGCCATTTTTTATGACCAAACTCTACTTCCCAGATGTCACAGCAATTCAGCCATCACCTTCCTCAGCACTTTTGCCTTCCCTTGTCACTGTAGTTCTCTTTCTCAAGAAAGTGATTGTCAGTCATGTCTTTTTCTGTTCTTAAGTCTTTACTCTGTTTTCTGTTTGAATCCAACCTTAAACGTACCCTTTTAAGCATAAATGGCATGAAGTTTATACTTGTGACTCTGCATAGCAGGAACCTCTGGCCACTATCTCTCCTAAAGCATGATTATAAGAATGAATTTTAATTCTGAAGCACGAGAAGTAGTTATTAAGAACTTAATGTGTTAGTTTTAATTACTTTTTTTTTTTAAGGAAGATCTACCGTACAGATACAGAACACTACCTGTGACCAGTAGACTCTTCTGAGTACCGTCTTAGGTGTTAGAGATTTTAATTTGAAGTAGGGTTCACAATAGCATTTTTAAGAAGCCAAATCCAGGGTGCTTACTGGGACTAGCCCCTGGGATGCTTCCTGCCTGCACTGGTTGGGTCCAGATGTGAGCATTCTGCTCAGTTTGATCCTGGCTGGCATGTGGAGAAAGTTATGGATCTCTGGGGCCCAGAGGAAATGGCTGGACAGAGAACTTCCTGGGACTGCTGCATCGGCTGTAGACATGTAAGTTCCTCAAAGTTCTGTTCAAGATTAAATTAGGCACATTGTCTCTTAAGGTGGACCTGTGTTCTTTTGTGTTTATCTATCACAGCAACAGGGAATGTGGACTACTGAGTTCGGTAAATGCCTTATGAACTAACAGGTAGAAGTACTCAGCAGTTGTTCATTAAAAGCAGATAGTGTGGCTGTTCCACTTTTCAAGATCTTACCAAGGTGCAAAATTGCATCAGCCTGTCTCTGTGTCAGAGACACGGTTTCTTCCCTTTCCATTTTTTAAGGTAATCCTGGGGCTCAGAAGAAAACGCAATTGAAATCCTAAAAGTTATCATCATCTTGATATTTTCTTGATTAAAAAGTTTAATGTGTCTTCCTCTTTTTAGTACAGAAATAGACATCTGAGTCACTAATTTATTTGCCTTCTTTGAGGCTGTTGAAATGTAAAAAAGATGAGTTAGCAGCCCCTGGCAGTAGGGGCTATAATGGAGATGTTGACAGGCAGACTTGTAGCAGGATCAGGCTACCAGGCATTACAATTAGATTTCACTCAGGGAAGTTACTTTGACTTCTTTAAGTAATAGCTGTAGTTAAACAACTCTTTAAAGCCTGTCTCACCACCATACATGTTTAGATGATTGAATTTTTCTCATAACCAGTGTACCATACCAATGGTTATCCCGATGCTCTGTTTCACTTCAAAGGCATACAATTGTCTTATCTCATTTCCTGCCTTAATTACTTTAAATGTACTGACAAGAACAACTGACCAATTATTAGTACTTTTTCTCCTCTTATCTCATTTGTTATCCGTGATGCTCTTCTGTGTTGTAATTACTTCTCAATTTTTCATGACTCAAAATAGGAGATGTACATAATGAATACAAATAGCAAATTGATTAAATGTAACATGCATTGTAGCACCAGTGAGATTGTCATTTGTTATTAATGAGAGAGATTTGTCAGGTGCTCGTGAAAAGGCTTGTGACGCACAGTAATCCAAACCTAAGAGCTGTAAGGCTGTAGCTGACCTTCAGCAGTTTAATTGTCATTCAGCACAAAAGGAAGCTATGCATGATTTTCAGGATAATTTGATATTTCTCTGTTTTGGTGCCATCTTAATTTTTTGGGCTTTAATAGCAAAACTTGCAAGTCAGGACAACTAGGAATATTCCAATAAATGGCATGTCATTGCAAGGCACCAAATTTCAAAGCCAAAGCTGTCCTGTAGGAGCTAAAATACTGATTTTACAAAAGCCTTTGCCTGTCCTGGTGTGATGAGCAGCACAGAGTCAGGGAGCTCATGCAAGAAATACAGGAACCTGCTGTTCAGATCTCTGTGCTGGATTTAGCCAGGCACACAAATATATACCTTTTGCATTCTTACTAATTTACCAGGCATCAGGCAATGGATTTTTCCAGGGCCTTGTTCAACTGCTCCCGATCAAACTGGTTCATGTTACATAAATAAGTATCCATTGGAAGCTGGTCTTCTACATACTGGAGGGAAGTATTTACTATTAGAGTTGGTGGTTTTGAGAGATCTCTTCCATACCAACGTCTGACAAGAACTTTGTCAGCCAAAAATCTTTTGTGGAATGAGGGAAGTTTTCGTTATTGTATTCAAGAGAAACAGATAGGAAGGCTCAAAAATGAAAATGGCAATGCAGGAAATTACTTCCCAACCTTGAGCTCTGAGCCCTAAATCCAAACAGCTGAATTCTTGCCCCTCACGTGCAGCTCCCTAATTTCAGTGTGAACCAACAAAGGGTTTTTTTTTCAGAATCAGAGCCTTGATAAGACCTTATTTCATTGTTGATATACATTGCTTTTGATGCATTAACTTAAAAAATACTTTGCACCAGGTGAAGGTCTGACTCATGGTCAGTTAGTTTTAGCCATGGACCATACTTAGGTAAAAAAACCATAAAACATTTTTTCTTTCAAATTACAGTGTGGATATCAGTATTATTTACCGGAGTCTAACAAATTAAATGAAGATTAAACCTTGTTATTTAATTCTTTCAGCTTCCGCTTTCATAAGTGAATGTAGGGATTTTATGGGCATTATTTAAAACAAAAATTTTGATCATAAAGCCTTTGAAGAACTAAATAAAAATGTTATGCAGTTGTTACACACCATAAGAAGAAAAGAATCTTTGAAATTTACTGTGAAATTAGAGACTTTATTCTGCATAATTTATACAGTGAGTATTCATAAAAAGGACTACAATTGAAACTCACCTGTCATCAAAAGTAAAAGGATGGAAACAATAGCTAAGGGAGGCAGGGAAATGGTGTTATGGATGTTATTTCCTAAATATTTTCTAAGGAACGGTTTCTACCAGTTACTGAGGAAATTAAGGAAAAGTGACAAAGCAACAATCATTTGCAAGTAATAGTTCTTTTTTCTTTTCATTATCTGTGCTGCCTGCCCTCAGATCTCCTGCATTGTTCAGATTTAAAAACATTTCCTGCTGTAATAGACAAGCCAGAGACTTTCCAGCCAGTCAAGGAGGAGAGCTGGGATCCTGCAGTGCAGCTCTCACCCAGGGCAGTGCTGGTTCTGCTGCTGCAGCTGGTACTGAACAGCCACCTCGGCTGTGTCCACTAATGATGGGTAATTTTGCTGGCTCAGAGCTTGGTTTGATTAAACGTGTAAAAATTGGGCTATAATTTTCAAATAATAAGTTGGACTTCCCCCATTTTGCTTATTTTCTTTTCCTGCCTCCTAACCACCCCAGAGGGATGGGACTGCTTTTTCTTGCCTTTGGAAACACTTTTGGCTCATCAGGGTTTTCTTCTTTGCCCTGCTGCTGCCAGAGGTTACCTCAGGAGTGCCTGTTTTATCTCCATAAGGGATCTCACTGCTAAACAAGAGTCCCATGGGCAGGATTCACACCCTTCCTCTGGAAACACCGGAAGCTTGTGTCAATTCCTGCTCTTTCACACTCATGTCAGCTTGTCAGGGACTATCATTCACTGAAAATTTAACAGAGGAAACCTGACAGGATTGGTCTCTTGGTGCTACAAAAAAGAAATGTTTAATAATGGCAGGATAATACATTTCTACTAAACACCTGACATTCTGCACCTAAGGACAATGGGCTAACAATTCCCTTTAGGATTGTGCACCCAGTAAAATACTTATGTAGCAGGTGAATGGACCAAAGGTATAGCGAACAATGGAGAAGAGGCAACACCTTATGACCAAACTAGCAGAATTCCCTAGTGATTTTCTCACAAAATATGACTATTTGTGAACTCTGAAAGAGTTTCAGGACTCTTGGCCCAGAATTTTTATGTATGTTTGTCCACATCCATTGTGTATTAAAGGTTGTGCCATCTATGAAACTACTATGCCATGTCTCCAGACCCTGCAGAGATTTCAGGTGCTTGTTCCAGATATGTTATGAACAGGTGAGTGACTGCTGTAGCCATACACTTTAATAAACTCTCCTTTCATGATAAATCTGGCTAAATTTTGAAACATTATGCTGTTAACACCTAAGTCCTTAAGCTGTTCCACTGACAGCTGTGGGAGACTTTGTGGAGCAGCAAAATATCGAGCTTTTATCACTCTCTCTCTTCCATTTATTCACCTTCTTTCATGTATAAAGTCATGTGGTTAGGGATAGTTCGACCTGAGGGAGGAACAATGCATTTATACCTTTAAAAATGTACCTGTTTGAGGTACCTATCAAATCCAGTTTCTCCTAGTCTTCCAAACTATTGCTTGAACACAACCACTTGAACCTGGACTTAGTTCATAATCGGAAAATTTTAAAGATGTTTTTCTTCTCTTGGCCCTTTACACTGTATTTTAATTGATGCAAATAGCAAAAGCAAGGCAAAAATATTTAACAGTCTGTCCAAAAGTACTGCTTCTTCACTACTTGTATTTTTACTTCTTTGTTGGATAACTCATGACACCACACAGACTGAGCAGTTCAAGGCAGGTTAGAGCAGAGTTACTCATTTATCCAATTAAAAACTGTTCTTCTCTACACCCACAACTGAAAAATCTGTGCCTCTCAGTCAAGTAGGGGTGGACACAAGGCAGTGTTCAGCAAGGACAGGACTGTTCTCCATCATGGGAGTGGTGACACTGGACTGCTTCACCCTGGAAAAGCAGATGGTACAGTGGGTTGATACACCTTATACAAGACCTGCTACATTCTCCCTCTGAGCTACTTCCAAATCTGGGGCCTGCAGGCTGAGTCTTTAGTTAGCAATGCATCTAATACATGTGCAAACATAAAAGGAATCTTTCCCTGCCTTTCTTCTCAACTTACAGAAATATTCTAATTAGTTATTTCAGGTGGGAGAAGGGGAAGAAATTTGGAGCAGGGCAAATATGTGACTGTTGACTTTGCAGTAGTTCTGTCAAAAAATATATTCTACTTTTAATACACACCATTTGGAAAGCAAAGCCCCTTTTAAAATGCTTCAGAACTCATGTCCTTTTTAATTGCTTGGAATTCATGGTGGCTGTGTGAGAAAGCCATAAACATATACAATCATAAAAACACATTTAGACAACCCAAACAGAATCAGTGCCATATTATTTTTGTTTATTATTCCTAGTGGAGTACAGATTGGTCTTCCTACTTTGATATTTATTTATACCAAGGAACTACAAGAACATAAATGCCACTCTTGGGATAATCCTAATGCTGGGGCCGAACAGAATATGCATTGCATCTGTCTCATTTGCAGTAAAATGAAGGAGTGTTTAGGTGTAATCCTGCTAATGAAGGACAAAGTTGAAGGTCAAATGTAGTTTTCAGAATGAATGTGTCACTGTGAAGCTGAGAGAACTGTAATTCTGCATTAAAAAGTTTTCTTAAAATATCAAATAACTAAGAAGAGGAAAAGGAAAATGTAGCTCTTTGGTTTTATTATTCCTTTTTCTTTGAAGCCACTCAAGGATTGTGCTTGAGACTTTAGTGCTCATATGAAAAATTAATGATGGGTTTTTGCTAGACAGAAAGCCTTCTTATTTTGCACATGATTAACAAAGAAAACTCAATGCAAAAGTGAGACACTCAGCAGGGGGTGGTTCTCTCAGAGTCCAGCTCACAGCTTCACACCACAACATTTATTGACACGGGAAAATACCCAGTTTTATCCAAAGACAGTCAAACAGGATATGTGCAGGGCTGTACGTACTGAATAACAAGGAACAGATTCTCCACAAAGGAAAATGTCAACCAAGATAAACAAACAGCCTCGCAGCAGGCTGACCCTGCCGTGCCTCTGGGCTGTTTGGAGTCTACTGCAGAGCCAACTGCAATGTTAGTCTTTTGCTAGTTATTGTCAGGAAGTAGATTATGAGCTGAAAGGCTGGAGGGTGACTTCAGACAGTCTGCCTGTAGCAGAAGAAAAGCCAAGGACATGTAGGTAGTATATAACACATGCAAGCCAGGTCTGCACTCTGCTCACATGCCACTGTGATTTGATATTCCTCACCTACAAAGAGCTCAGGTTTTTTTGGGGGGGAGGGGCCTGGGTACTTTTCCCACAGATCTTTTCCCACAATGTAAAACCACAGAGTAAGCTCACATGAGCTTTTCCAACTGAAAGCATCCTGCTTTAACCCTGTCATTCCTGTGTACATCCCTCAATTTCTAAACCTTCTTGTTTTGGTCTAGTCAGCTAACTCTGTGCATTTTCTGGGATTCAGAAGGGCCATCTGCTACCCACACAGTCAAGAGGAAAGCCACACACACAAAAAAAGGTATAAATTTTACAACTTATAATGGAATTACTGTCAGTTTTACTTATTTTAAGCTTAAGAAAAGAGAGACATCTGTTACTAGTATGTATTTATGATTTGTCCCCAAATACAGGAGACTTCCATAAATCTGTTAAAAATAAAGGTGCGCTGTAAAGAGCTGAGTGGGGTTATAAATCTCAGGTCAGACTTGAGGTTTCAAGTGTGAAGAATGAAGCAGATCACTCTGGACAAACTGGACCAGAAAGCTTTCTTTTCTTTTTTTGCTATACTAGAAAATGGAGAATGACATTCATCCTCACACTCCCCGCCCACCCCCAGCACCCCCTGCTAAATACTGCCATTATAAACTACAAGCTCTATTTGTATGTAGGTGCCAAAAGGAGTTTTGAAAATACTATGCATAAGTACTCAGTAAAGGCACAGAATTACTCTCAAACAAAAGAACTCTTCCATGTAGAAACTTGTTATCCTTAAAACTTCATTCCCACAGGCAGCAAGGATGAAGGTTTCCCATGCAATCTGGAGTGACTCTTGCTTTTGAAATAAGGCAATCTGGAGAACGTTAAAGTTGGTAAGAACTGGTCTTTTGCAGGAGGATGCAAGGCAGGGTGTTTAAGTTATAATTTCTAAACGATAGGGAATCCGTCACTCTATGTATAAAAAGATATGAAGTCACAAATAGTGCACCTGATAACAGCAGTTATGAGCTTTCCTGAAAGATTTCATATTTTGTCTGATTTAGTTACAGTTTGTTTGCCTGAGCACTTCTTTTGAAGTTATCTACAGTGGTGGCACCAAGGTGCAGTGGCTAGTGTACAATTATAGAACCAGGTTGGCAGACTGATTGAACTGGCTAGCTGCCATTTTCACAGCAACTATATTTTTTTCTAGTGGATTTTAGATCAGATCCCTGCAGGAACAGATTGAGTGGAGTTTTTATATTGTTATTATGAATGTTTTGATATTGCAGTAATGATTTTTTGATATTTGATAATAAAGCCTTGAGATTATAGCAGTGGAAGCCTCAGAGTACCTTTCATAATCTATTGATTTTGTAGGATTTCCATGGTGCTTTTTTTTCTTAGCTATCATTGGTTGTTCATTTTTAAATTATTTTTGTGGGGATTTCTCTCACTACTTTTGCCTGCCACACAGTGCTGCTGTGTATGAAGTATATACAACCAATGCACTTACATTATCCTGTCAAGTGCTGCTAATCAAATACAAGGCAGCACAGCCCAAGTTTGGTCCTGCATCACTAAACTCAGGGAAAGCTTTACTTCAGCTACATTAAATAAAGGATCAGATCCTATCTGAGAACAGCTGGATGTTTTTGATACAGTGAGGTTTTATTCCAGTTTGTAACTAAAAATTTAGACAGCTAGTAGGTTTTAGGACTGAACATAAATTATATCCCTAAATTGTAATCTCTCTAGAACAGGAATGGTATTGCTGTGTGTAATCTGCAAAACATCCTGACTATTTTGGCAGGGAAGGCAGAATTTGATGACAGACTTGTAATTGCAGCTGTGAAGCACAGAAGTAGAGATGTGCCTGGGAGGGAGAGGTGCCCTGCACTCCTGGGAGCCTCCCACTCATGGGAGCAGCTGGGTCACTGTTGCATCCTTGCCAGCCAAGAAGCTGTTTCTGCTCTGACTTGTTCAAATTTAGCCTCATGCTGATGAGTGGCCAGTCTTGGTTTGTCCATCAGCTGCTGCCAAGCAAATGGCACTGGCTGTATTTCCCTCACCTTTGCTCAGCAAAAGCTCTAATTTGTGTGTCCTTCTGCTCCCCAACCAAAAGTGTCCATGAAGTCTTACAGGCATGTATTTATTCTTGAGACTTACAAAGATTTTTTACTCTGACTGAGGTTGACTGACAGGCTCAAAGGTTCCTGTAAGGCAATATGACAGAAAAATAAGAACAGACAGACAGACAGTAATGGCATGACCCTCATTTCCTTAGGAAATCAAGCTAAAAATGAAAATGTAACCTCAGACCCTTTGCTGAGGGCTTCCCTTTCGAAAGCCAGGATGAGAACAGATATATTCCAGATCAGAAGAGACATGTGGAGATTACTGTATTCTTGTGACTATATTAAAGGAGTCAAGAAAAGAAAGTAATTGTGAATAACTTTTAAGTCCTCTTAAATCACCATTATTATTAAAATTATTAATAACAATGTTATTGTATTTACTTTTCAAAGGAAAAAATGGTCTCATGGTACAGGTTAAACCAGAGAGGGCTACCTGAGGGACAGAATGCAGAGGTGCTCCCCTGCACCTGCTCTCTGCCCAAGGGACAGACTGAGGAGTGGCTGCTGTCCTGTACTGCACTGGGCTGCAAACCATGCAGCAAGTAAAAACAAGTGAAAAAGGAAGCTGGTATCAGTGCCCCTTCCCTAGGGAAGGTATGCATACAGCAGAGAGGTGTTCCATTTCTGTCTCATGTAACAGAAGCTGTGTGCAGCGAGCTCAGGAGAGGAAAGCTCCATGTCCTACCCAGACTACCCTCACCTACAAATTGTAGTAGCTCACAGGCAGTTTGTAACCATTCAGGTGAGTGATCTGTATCTGTATGACTTTTAAGTTTCATTGAAGCTCTTCAGTCAATTCACCAGTGACCTTGAGAGATCCTCTCAGATGGGCTGGCAATTGTATTGTTGATGCATTTCCATACAAGGCACTAAACCCTTACATATTGGAAAAGTCATTTGGTCTGTCAGAACTTGCATGGAAAAATACAAATATTTCATAAGGACAAGTGGGCAGATTATTCTCAGGGTATTGATTCCACATTTTGGTTTGCTGAAAACCTACTGCTAAATAGACCTCCCTACTGGAGAGACTGAGCAACATGGCCATTTCAGGGGGAGACTCTGGGGATTTATTGATTGGACGTGAGAATACTAATCATGAAATAGCATAGCTTGAACATGCTTTTGTGACTACCATTTGCATAAAAAGGTAACACTTCAGTATTGGGAAGGCAAGACATTTCAGAACATTAACAGTAGCAGTCTCAGATCGAGTCATATTCCTTACCAGTTCTTCAGGCTTCTCATTTTCCAGGGTCTAGAGAACTGGGACAACACACATATAATGCTGTCTGTAACAAGTAAGTTATCAAATACATTTGCTATACTGGACAGATACTGAAAATGAAACTCCTATCTCCAGCAAACCTAGAGAGTAATGTTTTCTCTCTCAAACTTACTGGAAAACTGCATACACTTTGGATTTTGAAATAGCTTTCTGTTTGAGTCTTGTAATCAAGAAGTTAATTAATTTCAATCAATTTTTGTAATCAAACACTTTAAACTTTCCTTCCTCTTTACATATTAATTTTGTCAGCTTGAAGTATTCAAAACTCAAAAATGAGGAACCCCTTAAAATTTTGAGCAAGACTACACTGTTATATAGTTTATCATATTTGTATATTTTGCCCTTTATCTTTCTGTTGTGTTAGGGGGTTTTTTGTTTGTTGGGTTTGGGGTTTTTTTTTACTTTACTTTTTTAGAGTAGCTCATCAAAGACAGAACGTGCATCTTCTTAGGCACTTGCTAGTCCTCTGCTTTGTCAGTGGACCCCCACTGGCAGCCCCAACAAAAGGATTGCAAGCTATCTGCAGAGGACAGGCAGTTATATAGGCCTAAATGGGCTTGGAGGACTTATGCCTGTATTTTATCTGGCTTGGGGCATTTCTCTCTCGTTGTACCACTCGTTGGCCACACCAGCCACCCCGGGAATTTCAGAGGTCAAGATGAAGAAAACAGGCACCCAGCTTGAAACCTGGACCCCAACAAAGCATTCACTACCTTTTCAGAAGTATCAAGACGTAAAGGCTGAGACAAATAATATTTTAGGTTTGTTTGTGCTAGTGATGTAGGCTAGACCCAATGAAAGATCTAATCTATGCTTCTATGCACAAGTGGATGCAAATTGCACTGATTCAGTGCAGAACACAGAACGCTGGAGTTTTCTGTGCTGCTGTACATTTGGATATGTCAAAAGCAACCAGTATGAAGACACTGCACTTTAAGTAACTCCTAAAGTGTAGTACAATTTTGTTTATTAAGGTAGAAATCAGAATGGCCCAGCCTGAGCTCTTCTACTTTAGATGCAAACCCCTCTGATTATGGGCTGATAGTATGTTATACCTTGTGCCTGCTGTTCTCAGTTCCCTGCAGATGGGATTCAACAAGGTACCTCAAGCACCAGTAACATGAAGTACTCCACTAAATAGGGTCCTGAAAGACATCAGACCCTTAAAAGCCAGTTTGGCCTGCTGAGAGATGAGCAACTGATGAGAGGATCCAAATCGTCAGTTCAGTGAGAGAATCTTTCTATTGTAGGGATGAAAAGCTCAGGGGATCTCACTCATGCTCAGTGGTCTTGTAATTAAATGTTACACACTTGATGAGCATTACATTGCAAGCCTCAAGGCTAATTTACATGTTACCACCAAAATGTCTTATTTTATTTTGCTTGTAAAAATACTGTGCAGGCATCATTGCATGTCATTGCAAATGGTTTGTATCAATGATGCTTGGGTGACTCAAAATTACTAAAAGCTGTACATAATTACTGCTAAAAAGCCCCATGCAGAACCAATAGTACTTCCTCTACAATAGATATTTTATGACTAAGAAGGCTTTCCTGATGTGACAATGTTAGGATCACAAACAAGCAGCCTGCCAGCAAATAAAGAATAGCATTTTGGGGAAACAAAATAGTTTGATTCAATTATAGTACTACATGTATCATTAAAGTGTATGTTGCTTTTCTGAGAGTTGTCCATTAATTCAAAACAGGAAGGCAGGGTGGGAGGAAAGAGAGAAAAATGAAAATAGGTAGGAGCTTCTTGTAAGAATGGTGATAGGTATGATGTCAATATAAGATATTTACTGGCATATTTTAATGCTTTATGTTGTAAAAGTTGCTGTTACTGATTTGGGCCACATGACTCGTGTCACTCTTTACACAAGATAAGGGAAAGGAGATGAAGCTTCTCAAGACTCTGGGATCCATTTAGTACATACTCCTGTATCAGTTTCTTGGTCGGGGGAGGTCATTCCACAAGAAGCATTTCAATGCACACATATCAGATGGACTGAACGGCCGTTTCTTACAATTCTCTATTTCTTTTATACTTGACTGACTTTAAAGCAATGCTAAAGCACTGCAATCATTTATTGGAATATATTAATAATAATAAATTACAGTTTCATTCACTGAATTCCAGCTCTTAGAAGAATAAACAACCTTGTGCAGATGCAGAAGAAAGGCAGAGAAATATTAGATGACTTACAGTCTGCAGCAGGTGAGTGAAAGAATTAGATACAGAACCTCTGGCCTCTGGCCTTTCTTTCAAATAATCTTTCCTGTGTTTGTGCCACAGTAAAATGATTTTGCATATGTCCTGTCTCAGAAATATGAAAAATATATGCAATATGCAAAGCAGCCAATTGGGCTGCCTTTTGGAATATATCATCATTTATGAAGGGTGCATCTTGAAGCCTAAACAGATTGTGTGCAATTAATTGCAAACTGTCAAAGAGACTACAGCACTTTACTGCCAATTTGTAAATAAAACCTACTATGCAAAAGGACGGAGGCAAGTGAGGTGAATTTCTCTGGATAAAGGAAAGGCAATGCACAAATGCAGTGCAACACAATTTTTACACTCCAGCCTTTAAGAATTTTGCTGACCCTGTAAGAAAATGGTGTGGTGCAGAGTCATTGAATGCAGGTAAGCTTCTCCATAGGTAAATATTTTACATAACCTAAATGAAGAACTCCCAGCTTACTTGATAGAAGAATAAAGAAGTCACCATGTGCAAAAAGAAAATTGTTCTTTTTAGTAAAATCTTGGAAAATACATGAGCATATTTGTACCCTAAAGATGTGCTGAACAATGGTGATGATGATGTGCAAACAAAGCAGATTCCCTTTATGTCCCGATTATGACCCTCAAATGATCTTTGTTATAAATATACTCATCCTGGTGACTGGCCAATACCTGACTGGACTCCTTATCCGGTGCTGTCTAGCTCCCTTTGTATCACTGCTGTTACCATCCTACAGCTCGTTGTTCCCCTCATAATATTCAATAAATACAATATGTTTGGTGCCACTGCTGATCTGCTGAGCCAGTCAGTGGCCAGCCCAGTAACTCAGTCTTGGTCTCAGCTTCAGAAGAAAAATGATGATGGCTGTCTTTCTAAGTTTGAAACAACCCCCCGGTGAACAGCATCACAAATGTGATACAGACCCTCAGTAATTACTGAAACAGCAGTTTGTCACAAGCTGCCTGCAGCACTGATGGACAATCTGCTTGTGGATATAGTTAGAGGAAGGAATGTGTAAGAAAATATGATATTTGTGACAGGCTTAACTTGGATTTTTTGTTTCAGGGGATGAAGCGTACATGTGGAGGCAGTGTTGATGAAGAACTAGGTACCCATTTGCATCAACAATTCTTTCCACCTCTCTGGTATTTAATATATATGCAAAATTTACTCCAGTGTAAATAAGAATTTGGCTCAAGTAGCAACCACATCTACATGAAGTGCATTTAGTATCTCCCCTAAGTTCACATATATCACCAGTTTCCAAAACAAGTAGATTTAGCCCTTGAGGAAGAGCAGATCTGCCTACATAGCCCAGTCACCCTTCACACTGGTACCATGGAGGGGGGTCCTTGTGTTGCTCAGCAAACAAAAAAATCCCTTCTCTACTCCCCTGAGCCTTGTAACAGCCCAGAGCTTCCTGCAGCATAAAGGTACTTCCCTGTGCTCTGTGCATCTGAAAAGAAATGGAAATCTAAAAGTCCTCTTCATGTGAAACAGTTCTCTTTATTCTTTTTCTGCCCTAATCTTGTAGTGCAATTGCAGCTCCAGAAATGACAAAACATCTGAGTCCACCGAGGTGAGGTAAATTCAAGGTTGAGAGATGATGAAAGAAAAAATGGACTCTTAGTCCGATAGGCTTTGGATGGAGCTTTACAGGGAATCAGGACACCAAAGGATGCTGTTGTAGGGGGCAGCTGCCTATGTCGGGGAAACACAGGTCCAGCTGTCTGGAAAATCAGAAATCTAGAATTGAGAGGAGGGAATGCACTGCTTAGCCCCAGCCAAATTAACAATGACTTTTTGTTTCACAGCTTAATATTTAAGCAATGTTGTTCCAATTAGTCAATTGAAGACATTTTGTCTTCTATGAGAGGTATCCTCTCCTCCTCGACTTCCAGGATTTTTTTTAAAACTAGATTGCACTTGGCTCTAGGTACAGAAGATTTCCTTCAGAAATCTTTGCTGAGTCGATGGCACAAACAGCTATGTTCCTCCAGACTTTATTAACTCAAACTGTCAAAATCTACGTGTCCACCTCCCCTTGTTTGTTATTTTGTTTGTTGCAGTGCTGGAGATTGCTCGTGTTTCGCCAGAAAAGGCTCTCCAGTCTGCAGCTCTCGGATTTTCCCCTCTCGTGTCACTCAAGCAAACTGCCCTGAGCTTCCCTGCCACCGAGGTCGGAGCAGAGCCACCGCAGCCCTCTGGCCCCCGCCGGGAGCCCGGCACACCAGCACCCGCTCGGAGTCCCGGAGCTGTGGGGGCACACACAGACACACACACACACACACACACACACACACACGAGCTGGGCTCCCCAGCGCTGCCGAGAGCCAAATGGGATTTTGCCTGAATGAGTACTGGGGGTGGGCTCTCATTCAGAGCCACAAACAACTCCTTAAAATACCACGAGTGCATGGAAGATGGAAATTTCCTATATTATGATTTCAGAAAGCAGCAGATGAACACTGGACATAATGACAAGTCCCCCCCGCTCTGAACAGCTCACTCAAACCCACTGAGCCTTCTGAACAATCCAGCTTCAGCCCTTGACTGTGTTCATTACATTATTTTGATGCACTGTGATGAATGCAAGAGATCACTATACATTAAAAGCAGAGTTCAGTAACCAGTATGGAACAGTGTCCATATGCTGGCTGACAGCTTTACCCTACAGTTACTGGGCTAGTAGTTTTCAGCCAAAAGTCAGGAGAATTTGGTAGTCAAGGTTTTGCCCTCCCATTCCCCTCTCTCTGCCACTGAAGTAATATGAAGTAATAATTTTCAACTGAATATTTTTAAGTGTTATCTGTATCCGTAGTTGCCAGTAAGAGCTCAACCCCGTTCCTCTTACCACCACCTCTGCAGATGCTCCTGGAAAGTCAGCAGGAGACCTCCACCACCCCTGGCTATTGCCAGCAGGACTCTGAAGTGTTCCAGCTCTGGTGAGGTACCAGTGTGTGATGAGGAGCACTGATGCTTTCCTGGGATACCACAATGTATGTTATGTAGTGCTTGTATGTCACTAAGATTTTGGAGGGTAGAATAGAGAGAGCCTATTATTTTCCTTAGAAATAGTTCTCCTCCTCTGTCGTCCCTCGACATCTACCCCTCACAACAGGCTTGTGGTGCAATATGCACTGCTCTCCTTCTCCTTTTAGAAAAGGCTTCCAGAAGGATACCGACAGCACTGAAATCCCACTTGCTTTGCTTGGTTTTTACCAGCCCTACTCAACTGCCCTGCAAGAAGAGAGAGGAATATTTTCCCTGCTCTCTGGAGTAAAGTCCTCCATTACCATGTCACGAAAGAAAACAGGCTGCTTGGTAGCTAAGGAAAAATGCTGACTTTAAACCTGAGATAAGGCTCTATCATTTGCACTAATGAGCTCACTGGTGGGGAATTTGTAAAATATTATGATTAAAAAGTAGCTGTAGTCAGTGTTCAATGGAATTTACTGTTTTACTTTTTTGCTGAAAATAGACATAAGTACTAATAATTTTCCCATTCAAACCTAGAGAGAAATAACTGCAGCGAGAATTGTCCCAGTAGAAGTTCAAAGATCTTGTAAGTAATCCATTATTATAAAGATTTATTTTTTAACCATGGGTTGGTCTAAATTCTTCTGGGAAGGCTACAGACTTTACTGGTTGAATAACAAATAAGTTACTCAGAAGAAGCCCTGAATGAAATATTAACATTTCAGGATTTTAATTGCTGGTAACTTATGGTTACAAGTTAACCCCCTAGATCTGCTAGTCATCATTGTCCTGTCAGATTTTGATTTCTGATGGAAGTCTGCCCTGGGATGCACCCTGGGGTTGCCCTGTAATGGTCTCTGTGCCAGGTACCACATATGTCCAATATCTGCAGTGAAAAAGAGAAGGTATTTAATAGCCTTTGTTATCATACAGTGTCAGAGCAGTAAATGACAACTGTTAAGGGAATCTCCCAGCTACTGTAGGTTACAAGGACTGAACCATTCTGTTCTGAGCCAGAATAAATGAGTATGGCTGGAGAAAGCAACTCTGCCATAAAACTAGCAAAAATGGAAGAAAGCAAAGGGGTGAGAGTAAGCAAAGAGGAATAAAGACATCTCAGCTAAAGGGCTGGAAAACTCTCTCAGTTTGGCATCCATATGAGATATGAATGTTTCCAGCATGTTTTTCCTCCCTCTCTGGTTTTGGGGGTTTTTTTGATTGGTTTTTTTTTATTATTTGTTTGGCTTTGGTTGGTTTTTCAGTCACTGGTTCAACACCTGGAAAAGCTGGCCAGAGATACAATTCAGTGCATTGTCTTCATTGCCTGTGACCACTCACTGCCGCATGCAGACAAGAAATAAGTCCTCATGAAATATTCCATGTGCTGGTTGTACCCCTGCAGCCTTGTTTTCTGCCTGGGGGTATCTGTGTTTCTGCAGTGCTGTCTCAGCCACCGCATTCTCCTAATGGTTGTGGCTTTAAGTCATCACTTTGATAGCAATTTGGGAAGGGGTGCTGGGGTGTATGATAGACACTAATCCCAGACAAGGAACAGCTGAACAGGAAGCAATGAACATGGTGACTTGGTTGGGGTTTAATGCTGATGAAAAGGACAAAGGGGAGAAAGCATGTAGCAGACAGGAGAAAAGTGTACGGAATGGATACAAGAGGGAGAGCTGGTTTATGGGCTGTCACTGACATGTTTTCCAACTCCGTGAGTCCTGCAAGCACTAAGAATATGACAGACCAACAAAAAGGATCAGTGTGAGAGACTATGAGAAGCTTGTCTTGTATGCAACTGATCACAATTACTATAATATCTCAAGAACACATTGCATTTTTTCACAAAAATATTGTCAAATCCAAGGCTACTGTATCTTTGTCTTCATATGGCTCAAGAGATTTGAATTTTCTGGTACCTAAAAGTTTGTCTGCCTGTCTCCTTCCTTCCATCCTGCTCATCACTTCGTACCCAATACAGAAGTGCTGAAGTGTTGCTGTTGCTGCTTTTTCCCAAGAAGAGCAGCCACTAGAGGGAAAGATGCACACAGAAAAAGTTCCCCTCAGCACCTCTGGGGCTTCCTCCGTAAGGAAAAAAAAAATCAGAATTTTATCCAGCATTTGTAAGGTGGCCTGGTTTATCCTTTCAGACAAAGTATATTGAATGAGATTATTTTTAGTATTGCAGTTGCACCATACACCCTGAAACATAGCCAAAATTAAGGGCCAGGAAAAAAAATCATTGGCTAAATTACACAGAGGAGATTGGATTACCTGTTCAAACAGAGCTCTTAATTCTGTGTATAAATAGAATCCACAAATACAAGTGCACTGCAGTAGAAAATAAGGCCAGCCAACAGCACCTAATAACCCTTAATTATTAGGAGTTTCAGTTAACATTTGGACAGCTTTGGTCTTAATTCTTTTAAGTTTGAAGAGGCAGCATGACCGAGGTGGCCCGATTTACAATTACAGTGAGCACACACGCTGTTCCAGTCCATGTTGGCTTCAGCTGAGTGTTCTCTGGCAGCTTGGGTTGGGATTTTGCCCTGTTAAAATATAATTACCAATCTGAATGGGAACTAATTTCCAGTTTGAGTTATTCATTTGTAACAATGCACTTGTTCTGACAGAAGTCTGTGACAAGAAAAACAAATCAAGCTTCTGACCTTGGCATCATCGCTCACTTAGGAATTTTTTGTACCTGAAAGAAAATCTGCTGATATCCCAAGCAAGTAATAAATCACCTCACGTCATCAGTAAATACAGCTGTAAAACAGACATCTCAAGGTAAGACTGAAATCCAACGTTACTTTACAAAAAAAAAAAAAAAAGAAAAGCTTGAGAGTGCTATACTACACATGAACAATAATGCTTGTATAAACCAGAATGTTTAACAATTGTCTTAAGGATGGTGTTTTCAAATGTCCTTAGCAGTGAGCTAATATTCTTTCCCAGTTTTAAATTTGCCCTATGTAATATATATGGGACATCAGAAGTCAAATACTGTTTTGCAGGCAATCAGTAAAATGCAGCAGGTGACATTTATCCACTTTATCTTAATAAGCTTAATAACTTTGTTATTCTTCAAACTATACAAACTCAAATACATGTGTAGCCCAAGGATCCTTCAAGGTAGATAATCTGATATTAATTTACTGCTGCAATCCACACTTTGGTTAAGATTGTGTAACTGTTTCCCCTTTGACCTTCAGTTTGCAACTACCTGTATCCACCAAAAATTTCCATTCCTGATACTTGGGTTTGCCACTATTTTGAATGCAAAAGTTGAATTTTTATTTCAACATTTTATCACAATCTTTTTGAACATTTCAAAACACATGGAGGTTCAGGGAAAACACTAAGCTTATTTTGTTTGATATTGTCTAGCCTGAAGTGAGATCTGAAAGTAAAAATTAGAACTCTTTTTCTGTAGGAAGGAGTGCATGATTAATGTTGAGAAGCAATCTGGTTTCATTTGATCAAATAAAATCACAGAACATTTAGATATGAGTATAGGCAAATGCTCACCTGGCAGTTATTGTCAGGTGTACACCTTGGAAAGCATATGCACTATCTAGTTGTCCATCTATTGGTGGGTTTTACCCTCAGCAATGCCCTCTTTCTCCTGCAAGCACAAGTGATCATGAGAGAATTCCCTTGGCTGGTGGTGTTCTCCTCTGGCACCCGAACCAGCCTGTCTGTGCCATTTTCTGTCTTTTGTCTGCTGAGTATGACCTGCACTGGCAGGCACGTGGCACAGCAAGTCTCTGGCCTTTGTCATTCTACAGAGTGTAGAACACTACAGATAATTTCTGCTGGATGGCACCCTAGCAGTTCATCTGCTCCTGCTGTGCACTCTCTCAGTGAACTCAGTCTGCTCTTTGAGTTACCTTAACTGTTTGCTGTGGAAGCTGAAGGTGACACCATAAGCAAATCACCATAAATACATGCAAGCCTCTCTTATAACAGCAAATCAGATGATTGTACATAGGCCACAGTGTGGATCAGCAAGAGTTGTTTTGCACTAAATCTCATTTTCACACATCTTCGGACTTTGTAAGGAATCCCAGCAGATGCTTGGGAAGACAAGTATCTTAAGTTTATATGGGCATATATAAATCCTCGAATTGCTTTTTGCTGTTTATACTTCATAAGCTAATATAGCAGTGAACAAACTGCATTTTCAGAACTGTGAACAAACTGAATTTCATATAAGTTATCCAGTTATAGGCCAGACTTTGCATTTCTTACTCAAGAAGGATTAAATCAAAAGGCAAGTAGTCAGTGAAAAGGTGATTTTATACACAGCTAGCTAAACTCTTACTAAATTATTCTCTCAAAGGAAAAATAAAGGTTTCCAGTAGATTTCTCTGTACTTGTTTTTGGAGAAGCTGATGCCTTCGCCCTTAGAGGCTTTCTTCATAAGTGAAGCTGAAGTTAAATGCCTAGTGAGATTGAATTTCTAAGGACCATTTTCCTAAAACAGGATTAAGGTTCACTGATAGTTTAATGGAGGGCAGGTAATGCTGCTGCTGCTCCTGATTTAAACTGCTTTGTGGCTAAACTATATTTTGGTTTCTACAGATAACAGCTCAGGACTTCTGAGCTTTAAACTTACTTCTGGCTCTCCATAGTTTTTTTCTGGAACAAAATAAGCAACCATCTTGTGATCTGAGCAGGATAGTATCCAGTCCTGAAGCGGTTCTTCAGAAACTTAATGAAGATCACCCAATTATTTTCTTCTGTTCAGATTATTTCTATATTGTTTGTTTGCTTGTTTGTTTGTTTTCTTTGGCTGAAACATTAGGGAAGTTCTACAAACGAAGAGTCTGTGGTCAATCTGTCAACATTGGGGTTGTAGCTAGTTACCACACAATGCACAGTTTACATATTTTCTCCATAGTCACAAAAGTTTTTTCTTAAAAGCAAACATCAAAGAGCTCTGCTTGACAAATACCCTAGTTTCAGTCTAACATCTACAACATCCATTAGTTTGTAAATACTTTGACACCATTTCCATTGTATCTGATTGACAATTGCCGTTTTGTATCTCAATGACATTAACAAGGTAGTTTGTAATTGGATGGGTAACATAATTCCTGGCCCTCTGTAAACATCTGAATTTGCAGATCTCCACTCCTAGCTTGGGAGCTCTCTGCCACACATCACTAATTACGCCATGTTCTTATATATCAGTCCCTACATCCTCCTGCTGAGCCTCTCTTCTTTGTTCCCAGTACGACCCAGAGACTGTTGTCAATACAACTGCCAAGCGCTGTATGTGACATTTAATGAAAATGAAGTCATGTCTCATTTGCATGGCAGGTGTTACTTTATTCCAGCCAGAACTGCAGAAGCTGGGTGCTACAGTGCTAGTCAAGTGTGCAAGACTGATAGCCGGTGGCAACGAGGGTGTCTGGCACGGGAATCTTTACATCTCCCCCTTGCCTGTCTGCCCACCTCCTGTGTGAGGAATAGGGCTCCTGGTAAAGCAATTTGTTCATTTTTCCAGGCCCGCCTGTTCTCGTTCCTTCTGGTAACTCTGTCCATCAAAGCCCTCAAAGTGGTCAAGGTGGTTAGGGGTGGGAGGCCCACCCAGTTTCCTGCCAGGGGGGTCACCACTAAACATCAAGCAACTTCCAGCTCAGGAGGGAAGACTCTCCTGGATTCAAATACACAAGCTAAAAATAAAGAGCTCTTTAGCACAAGAGAATTGACTTCTGTCATGCACAAGAAGTGTCTTATAAGAGTAATATATGAGTATTTTTTTACATAAGAAAGAGCAATGTATGTTGAAAGAACGGGTATGGGTTTTTTTGAGTCAAGCCCTCAAAAAAATTAAAAGGGCAGAGTCTTGCTCCTTCATTTTACGTTCCCCCTTGTCATTTTGTCAATTCTGACAAGGATGTAAAATGCTCATTTTTGCTGATTTTTATTTGCTTTAGCCTTATTAGTACCCCTTAGAAATATTAATTTTATTTTAAAGTTTCTGATTCTGACTTCGAACTCACTTAAGACCGTCAACAGTACTAACACATTGCAAATCTTAAGCTTATGTCTTACATGAAGTGACTCCGCCCACTCACTTTTATCTCATTTTCTACTTCTCAGGAGAGTTTTTGTTTCTATTTTATTATCTCCCCAACTCCTCTCTGACCACTGTCCTTCCCCTATAATCATTTTGCCACTAATTTGGTTTCCAGAGCGCTTCACTGCTGAATGTCTAAAGTAGGTGCGTGGTACTTTGATCCTCCCTGAGGAGGCTCCTGATGCCATTGGTTACCGCTACATCCCGTCCCCTCAGAGCCAGCCAGTACCAACCCACGGGCAAACTCGGATACTTCGCAGACACTCTGAGTAACTTTACAGACGCACATTTAACTTAGCAGGGCAGTAATATGAAGAAAATTTTATTTAAAGCAGTTTTCAGAAAGAGAGATCGATTTCCCAGGCAAAAACTTATGCACCCCACAGTCGAACAGCACAGTAAAATAAACTAAAGCCGTTACCAAAATTCATAATGATTTGCACAGAAGCCCAGTTTGGGATGATATTCAGTTTCCCAGGGAGGATGCTACAAACTCCATGTAAGTTTCTATCTCTGAATATAAGTTTGAACTTTAGAAACAGATCTGCCAGTTAGAAAATTACTTTGTTCCAGTCGTTTGTTTCTAACGTTTCATCGGTAAATTTCTTCATTTACAATCCCGGGTGATGATTTTTTTTGACAGCACATCCAGAACGAACACTGGTCAGATGTCCACAGAGACAAAACAATCTTGGCACTTTAGGAAACAACGACAGCCCTACAACCGCGCCCCGGGCTGGACCCATCCGTGGGCAGGGCACGTAGTGACTTTCTCTAACAGCGGGGTGCTCTGCCCGCCAGGAAAGGCTCTGGACTCTGTCAAGAGTTTTTTGTTCGGGAAGCATTGCGGTCTGTTCCTCCCCGGGATGCGAACGAGACGGCTGAAGGAGACAGCGGAGCCTGGACACCCCGGGGAGGGGGACCCGTGGCGTCCCATCCCTCGGTGCACTCTCTGGCGGGGTGGGCGCGGGCTCACCCCAGGTGATGCTGTAGCTGCTCGGGGGCGGCGGCAGGCCTCTGCCCCGCGCAGCAGCACGCTCCCTTCCAGCCCGCCTCGTCCAGGAGCACCGCGGAAACCTTCGCCTGACACCCCGGTCCGCGCCGAGCTGCTCCGCGGGAGTTCCCGAGCCCCGCGCCCCCCGCCCCGCCGCTCCCCGGCGCTCCTACCTGCGCGGCGCGGTGAGGGCTGCGAGGTGCGGGGCTGCGGTGCGGTGCGTTGCGGGCGGCTGCCGGGCACCTGCTCCCGCGCCCGCGGCCGCGCCGCCCCACAAAAGCGGCGGCGGCGGGCGGCGGCGGGCGGACCGCGCGGC